>NC_134881.1:56049516-56052016 GCF_041734735.1 Babylonia areolata | reverse complement strand
CTCTGAAGAACCCATATGAAAGGGCCCGCCACAATACAATCAAAGACCAGCTTGACGCGACAGCCTTCACCAAGAACCCATATGAAATGGCCCGCCACAATACAATGAAAGACCAGCTTGACGCGACAGCCTTCACCAAGAACCCATATGAAATGGCCCGCCACAATACAATGAAAGACCATCTTGACGCGACAGCCTTCACCAAGAACCCATATGAAAGGGCCCGCCACAATACAATGAAAGACCAGCTTGACGCGACAGCCTTCACCAAGAACCCATATGAAAGGGCCCGCCACAATACAATGAAAGACCAGCTTGACGCGACAGCCTTCAACAAGAACCCATATGAAAGGGCCCGCCACAATACAATGAAAGACCAGCTTGACGCGACAGCCTTCACCATCATGTGAACCATGTGTTCAGTGTGCACTCAGTTGGGAAACTGATGTCCTTGACCGCTCTCGCTGGAAGATGCTGTGCGCTAGTGGCATAAAGACGTTTGAAAACAAGAGAACGCTGGCCATTAAGGAGAAGCGTGAGCGAAGGAAGCAACTTCTGGAGACGTTTTCCCTTGCAACACCTGTGGGAAGTGCTGCGCATCCAGAATCGGCCTCTTCTCCCATATGAGGACACACACCGACAGATATGCCTGCCTGCCTACTCATCCGTCGGTCCGACGGGAGACTCCATCACACTTCAGTTGGTGAACGTCAGTGATTTGAAAAAAAAGAGAAAAAAAAGAAAGAATGAAAGAAAATGATTGCGTGTGCTTTAATTTTAATTTACTGAATCTATTGGCGCGATATATGTACATGTTGTGTGCGTGTGCGTGCGTACGTGCGCGCGGTGAGTGTATATGTGTGTGGGTGTATGTGTGGGGTGGGGGGTGGTGGGGAAGGGGGGTTAGTATCGTGTGTGTGTGTGTGTGTGTGTGTGTGTGTGTGTGTGTGTGTGTGTGTGTGTGTGTGTGTGTGTGTGTGTGTGTGTGTGTGTTTAGTCTTTCTTCAGCGATTATGACTTCTTATCAGACTTGTTTTAATCTCTTTTCGTGGTGCGTATGATCATTGTATGCTGACGTTTTACAACAAGCCTGTGATTGCACAAGTTCATTTCCATGTAGATTGATAAAGCGGTTTTGATTTGATTGATTTTGATTTGATTTGATTGAAGGAATGTACTTCAATGTACTTGACTGTTGGCCGCCGTTCTTTCTCTGTCTCTGGACCTTGCAATTGGAATGAACTTCCTCTTTAGCTTCGTCAAGTCTCCACACTCAGCTCTTTCAAGTCTGGCCTTAAAACCAACCTCTTCCCAAAATAACCTATCTTCCCTGCCTTTTCCTTGTCTTCAGTTTCTTCAGTTTTAGAGTTATGCATGCGAGTGAATGACTGGTGCGAAAGCGCTTTGATTTGTCTCTGCACAATATTCAGCGCTATATAAATACCGTTATTATTATTATTATTATCATTATTTACTTCATGCAGTTGTGTTTACACTGGACTACATCTTAGAACACCGCCGACGGAGGACTGTTGGTTTAAACATGTGTTTATTCAGAGCTTATCAAATACAAACATGTGTTTATTCAGAGCTTATCAAATACAAACATGTGTTTATTCAGAGCTTATCAAATACAAACATATCTTTACTCTGAGCTTATCAAGTACAAACATATCTTTATTCAGAGCTCATGAAGTACAAACATGTCTTCATTCAGAGCTCATGAAGTACAAACATGTCTTCATTCAGAGCTCATGAAGGACAAACATGTCTTTATTCAGAGCTCATGAAGTACAAACATGTCTTCATTCAGAGCTCATGAAGTACAAACATGTCTTCATTCAGAGCTCATGAAGTACAAACATGTCTTCATTCAGAGCTCATGGAGGACAAACATGTCTTCATTCAGAGCTCATGAAGGACAAACATGTCTTCATTCAGAGCTCATGGAGGACAAACATGTCATTATTCAGAGCTCATGAAGGACAAACATGTCATTATTCAGAGCTCATGAAGGACAAACATTTCTTTATTCAGAGCTCATGAAGGACAAACATGTCATTATTCAGAGCTCATGAAGGACAAACATTTCTTTATTCAGATTTCGTGAAATACAAACATCTTTGTTCAGAGCTCATGGAGTACAAACATATCTTTGTTCAGAGCTCATGGAGTACAAACATCTTTGTTCAGATTTCGTGAAATACAAACATCTTTGTTCAGAGCTCATGGAGTACAAACATATCTTTGTTCAGAGCTCATGGAGTACAAACATATCTTTGTTCAGAGCTCATGGAGTACAAACATATCTTTGTTCAGAGCTCATGGAATACAAACAATATTTTTATTCAGAGCTCATAAAGTACGAAACACATAATTATGTCAACATAGAGCAACAACGAGCTTACAGCTTATACTGAGCTCTGACACAAGATGATTTCAAGAGACGGCCAGGATGGTAAACCCTAAACATACCAACTAAAAACGATTTCAACTTCAT
>NC_134881.1:56012016-56047016 GCF_041734735.1 Babylonia areolata | reverse complement strand
TTACACAGGTAAAGAAGAAAGATTTATATATGGATAAAGACGACCAGTATGTGAGTTACCCAGAAATAGATTAGTTTCAGTTCAGTATCAGTTTCTCAAGGAGACAAATCCATAAACGCTACACACCACATCTGCCAGGCAGATGTCTGACAGCAGCATAACTTAACTCACTCAGTACGGCCAGCCCTCTCTTCTCCTCTACACAGACCCCTCGGATGTCCAGTGGGTGTCTCAATGACCCAACCTTTAGCTTCTGTCGTCAGAATTGTGGTATTCTTTGTCAACATTCACCTCTTCAAAAAAGAGCCTTCCGCTTGCAATATTTTGATGGTGGTAATTGGGGTGAAAGGCTGTTAACGTCGTCTCTTTCGCCGTTCGTATGGAGAGAGTTAACGCGTGTCAGGCCTTGAGTGCATGCTACATATTTGTGTATCTGTCAGAGTGGATTTAACCCCTAGGCTGCCTATATGACGAGATAACTCGTCATGGAAAGCATGTACGCTTCGCTGCCACAATGACGAGATAACTCGTCATCGAAATATTCTGACTTTTCCCTGCTTTGCATTCAGTTCGTTGACAAAAATGCTGGCAGCTTTCGTTCGGGGAATCTTTCTGGATTCTGTTCATAGCTAGAAATACCATCTGCGTCATAAGACAGTCCTTTACTTGAACATTTTGGTTGGGTTACTGGCCGCAGTCTTTGCCTGGCTCCTCTCCTCGCTCGCTCAACAAAATGTCCGACTGACTCTGTTCTCAAGACATGCGCTCGTGGCGAACTAAAACTAAACTTTCTTTAGCTGATGCTCAGAAAGAACTGAAGCATAAATTCGAAGGAGAAGACAGTGGTGAACATTTATTGGACGATTTGATAGAAAATAAAGGGAACAATCAAGAGAGTGGCCAAGATTCGACTATCAGTGGGTGATGCCGGCTGTTCAGCTCTAGCAGACGACAGAAGTCACCGAGTTTTTAGCAGTGTGAGCTATTTTCTTGGCACTCAGCCACTGCGGTCTGGTGAGAACTGGATAAAGTGACTGTGTGAGAGGGGTGAAGAGGAGGGGTGTGGGGTGGGGGGGGGGGGGGGGGTGGAGACTGAGGGGGCGTGGCCTCACATCCATATTATCACTTGCAGAAGTCACAATGCATTATGTATCTATTTCTTTTTCAGGTTTTTTGACTCACTTGTGTAAACAAAGTGAGTCTATGTTTTAACCCAGTGTTCGGTTGTCTCTCTCTCTCTCTGTGTGTGTGTGTGTGTGTGTGTGTGTGTGTCTGTGTGTCCGTGGTAAACTTTAACATTGACATTTTCTCTGCAAATACTTTGTCAGTTGACACCAAATTAGGCATAAAAATAGGAAAAATTCAGTTCTTTCCAGTCATCTTGTTCAAAACAATATTGCACCTCTGGAATGGGAACAAAAAATAAAAAAAGAAGCCAAATTATATGCAAACTGCATTTACAGTTATATTTATATTTTTTGTATTCTCTAAACTTGGCACTTTGATCTGATATTCTGACCCAACAACAAGAGCAGTCATTATTATAATTTTTTGTTCAAACAGGAACTTCTTTTGCTATGCATGGAAGTTTTATTTATTTTGCAAAGGTTTTGGTGCAGATAGAAAAAAAGGGAAATTAATCTGCAATTAATGCTAGGGGACTTAATTTGCTTTAAACTGATCTTTCTCATCTTAAACATGACATTTTGAAATTATACTCAAAACATAAAAAGCTTGTGTGTACGGGGCTTTCACTATGTTCATTCGCGCAAGTGGTCTTTTTCGGAAAATACTAAAATCAATACAAGTGGACTTTATAGATCTATTGGCTGAGCCCTGAAGATCATGGGCAAAAATCAATTGCGTACACATATTTATACACATTCAAAGCGCATGCTCATATTTTTCAGTCGCGAACGCGAAAGACGCCATTTTGTTTCAAGTTGTTGACCTGCCCGTTCAATCCTATATACACGATTACATGTGATGGAAAGTTAGAGAAGGAGACCGTGAAATATTTATCCAGAGAAAGATTTGTGAACGCCTCATCACTTACTGGATTATGCCCCAAACTGCCATAAAAATATCCACAGAATCAGTCGGAATTCACAGTTAAAAATTGTAAACCATGCGAGTTAATACCCTTGAACTGATCACGATGAAACAAAAAAATTTCCAGTCTTGACTTTTCTCAAAATGAAGTCCTTTTCACTTCTTACGACGTTTAGAAGTACTTGTACTTGGCTCTACATGTTATTAGTTTAACAAAATACTAAATTTTCATGTCAACTTTAAAAGTATAAAACTAGAATGAACATAAAAGAGAAATTGAATTGACCGTGTCGTACTACATGCCCGGCGGGTGTAACTAAACTTGTACATCTAGATCTAGAGAAAACGGCTAAATGTTGCAGTGTGATTGCAGGATAGCCACGTCTCCTTTACCGCGGACTTAAAAAGAATTTTTTTTATTGCCCTTAAAGATTTTTTGAATGTCCAAGATACACCAGAATAATATGATTTAAACAGCGTTCTCACCGTAATGTGAATACCGCAATTGATTTATCGCCCTTTAAAAAAGTATGTTCAAATATTAAATTTTAGAACGTCAGTTAAGGAGCCACGATAGTGTAATGGGAAGACAGTTTCTTCTCACCTGAACACGCGGGGTTCAAATCTGGTTATGACTTCTTTTTTTTTTTTTTAACCCGAAGCTTTATAATAACAAATACAGAACACATTTTAACGATTAGATTATTTTTTTAAGTGTATCACAAGTGTCTTGAAGGCCTTGCCTCTCTTGTGAATATTTTTTTTAATTTGCAGATCTAAGCGCGTGCAGCACTGATTTTGAATCTACACAGAGAGGAATTTGACCGTAATCATTTTTATGAAAATCTAGAATGTGAATCAAAGTCATGAGTATGGCCACGAGGTCAGCAGTAAAGACTCTAAATTGTTTGTACAAAGTGGTACATTTTTCTCATGGTTCAATTCCGGATTTCCAAAAGCTGCTCCCGTTTTGCCATTATCAAGAACCGAATCACCTGTATACATTTTTTGATATTATTACTATTTCTATATTTATTTTCCATAATCATGAGAGCATGCAGAGCTCTTTAATATATTAGTCGATTTATTTTTCGAGATTTGTGTAGTCTATAACAAAGTTGGGTTTTCTCAATTCCCACGATCGTGTGGTTGAGAATGGCGGTTCTCTCTCTCTCCCTCTCTTTCTCGATGCACACTTCCACTGTCCATTCCTGGACAACTTCGAACACAGTTACGTTAGCACAGTTAGCATTGTTTCGGGGTTTGTCACTGATCTTGTTCTGTGTGTTATGGTTGCCGTTGTGAGGCCACACATTGAACTAGCGGGTATCAAGTTTCCCCCACTGATCCTCCCCCTTCCTCCCACTCCAAATCTCGCCACCTGGGACCCCCCCCTCCAAATCTCGCCACCTGGGACCCCCCCTCCAAATCTCGCCACCTGGGACCCCCCCTCCAAATCTCGCCACCTGGGACAGAGAGAGAGAGAAAGAGAGATCAGAGAGAGAGGCAGCAATATGGTTTTGTGGTGCTTGGGATAATCAAAACAGAGCGGTGGTTCACACCAAAGAGAGAGAGAGAGTCAGACCCAATGATAAGGATTTCAGCCTTGCTTTTATTTCCCATCTGTCCTTACCAATCTACATTCACAACATTTTGTACACAAATATACCTTCACGAAGGAAGGGGATGGTGAAAGGAGAAAAACAACCCCGTGCAAATGAATATGCATGTTGAAGAAGGTACACACACACACACACACACGCTCACTTACACATGATACGTATTTATATAACATACACAGACACGCTCACACAGAGAATAAAAGGTGGACGGGAGAGATAGGGGTGAAAAAGAGAGTGCGGAATGGAGGGGGTGGGGTGGGGGTCGCCAAGTGCTGGTGTGAGCGGTTCACAACTGTTCACGATTTTCTTTTTTTTCACCCGCAAGCTCATCTCGCCCGTGGGGTGAAACGATGAGTTCGTGTCTCCGCAGTCAACAGCGCCAGTTTGTCAGGCTCAGTCGCTAGCGGTCTGGAGGAGAGAAACCACACAGCCTTGGTTGTCCGGCCTGGTAAGTACTCAGATGTGTTTAAATGAAATGTTTAGTTTTGTTAATAACTTTGTAAATGAACTCATTCACCATCCCAGTCCTGCTGCAAGAGAGCCTCTTATCTGTTTTTATCTGACGCAAAGGTAGTCATCGATAAATCGCCAGTTTACCTTCACTGGGTGTCCACAGGAAGGAGTATTTGAAGTTCTCATTTAAAGTTCTATAAACTAAAATGGGAAAACATTACCACCACACCTCCCCCACCCCGTTTCGGCTTCTTCGCACACCCATTTATTTATGTTTTAAATCAGAAGGTAGGGATTGATCCCAGAACGATAGCAAGCGTGTTGAAAACATCGGAATGGGAATATTGCTCATTAAAGAAGGAACAATGTTGGAAAGATATTCACCCAGACCTCTCCAGCCTTTCCCCAAGTGAGTAAAGAGGGCAGGGGATGGGGACAAAAAGGAGGTATATTTCCATTACGTTTCCAGCAGCGGGAATGGTGGGGGTGGTGGAGGCAGGGGAGGAGAGGGGGCAGGGTGGAAATCATGTCCAAAAAAGAAAGAGACGAGAATAGTTTACATATAGTGACAGGTTTTGATAGTAGGGATGGTGGTTCCCATTCCTAGCCAAAATGGCTAAAAACAAACAAAACAAAACATTTCATTATTGATATTTGAAGTCATCTCTCATTTTGTTTTCAGTTTATCATTTTTGACTGGTCACCTTAATCATAGAAAACAGTAATCTGGTTACCGCAAAATGTGGTCAGTAACTTGAGTTCAAGCATTGAATGTTAGATTTTTTTTGTTCACCCCTCCTCCATCATTCCAGCTGTCAAGTTTTTGTATACATTTTAGATCAGCTTTTTTATTCTTCATTGTGATATTTAAAAAGTTTTAAAGGGTGTTCAAATCATCAGATTATTGATAGTGGTGTAGAATTGAGAAAGTAAAATCAAACTGAACTCAAAGACATACATGAAAGGTAAATCATTGATCAAAGATTTCTACTGATGCGTTGTTGAAACATTAAAAAAAAATATAAAAAAAAGACAAGAAAAAAAAGCTCTAGTATTTTAGTAAGACAACATGCATGCCCACATATTATGCACGACCTAAACACACAAAAATCCACACCTGCACTCTCTCTCCACCCCCCCTCCCCAACCGCTTCCCTCCCCACACACTTTAGTAGGGATGGTGTGGAGGGGGGTGGGGGGGATGCAGTAACAGGAGGGGCAGGGTGGAAGTCTTGCCCAAACGTGTTGGTGGATATAATTGTGGTTGACATATGCAAAATTTTAATCTTAAGTCAGCTTTTCATTTTTGCAGTTTGTTGAAAGGTGTGAAAAGAGTGCCTGAAAGTGTTCCATTTTTTCTTTCAAAATGAAAAGGTTACAAGAATTTTAATGATCATTTATATTTCTGCCCCCCCCCCCCCCCCTTTTCAATCAATGTTTTCATTTGCTTTTATATTTAATTTTGTTGAAAAATATCAACGGCGTTATTCAATATCCTCCATGCCCCAAAAGGGATTAAAAGATGAAAAAGAAAATGTTCAGGCATTATAAAACTATTTTGAAATTTCTTTATGCCCCCCCCCCCGCTCATTCCAATTGCCGAGTGTTTTTTATGCATTTTACATTTAGATACTATGTGTTACATTTTTTCTTTTTAGACGCAGTTACACACCATGCATACTTACTTAAAACGCTGAAGCAGAAGGTGATCATTTCCCCATGGAATGCTACTGATGTGATGGAGACATTTACAATTTAGTGATGCTTGCAACCTCTGTGGGATGAATATCAAAAGCGAATGATGTCTAGACAAAACAAAGAAATATATTAGAAAATGTCAATGATGAAAGCTAACAGATGCAATGATACATGACAACTGTTACTAGAAATTTATAAAAATGATGCACTAGTTGTCAAAATATCCAATATGCAGCACTATGTACCAATAATATTTTTAGCATAACTATTGTTTTGTAAACCCAACCATCGACTTTACTTGATATATTTTTGCTTGAATAAAACACCCCTCTCCCTTTCCCAAGATCCCAGAAAGCCCTGACACTATTCATGTTTAAATACTTTGATTGTCTTAAATGTATTTGACCATTTGTATGTGGGCATGTTATTAGGGATCAAGGACGCGAACAAGGGACTTCATGAGGCCTCTGAAAAAGCTAAGTCAACCCCCCCACCCCCTTATCTCTCCATTCTGTCTGTCTTGTCTGTCTGTCCGTGTGTGTGTGTGTGTGTGTGTGTGTGTGTGTGTGTGTGTCCGTCCATCTCTGTCCCTCCCTGAGGATGGTTGCCTTGAGTGGATGTGCACACTGAGTTGAGCATGATGTTGAACCCTAACCCTCTAACCCTTACTAACAACCTAAGCCTAACCCTGACACACTGCACAGTATGGGTGCCGTGTGTGTGTGTGTGTGTGTGTGTGTGTGTGTGTGTGTGTGTGTGTGTGGATTGTGAAGAACAAATAACTGCGGTGTGAATGCCCTTAATTCCATGTTTTCAGGCAGGCCACTGAGGACAGCGCCACAACTTGGGACAACACCGGGGCTGAGCAGGACACCACCAGCAGGATCCAGGAACATGGGGCCACTACTGCCTTTGGGTGAGACTGCTGTTAAAATCGGATCTTGCACCTTGACCAGATGGTAAGGCAGATAAGACAGGTGAGGCCACTGAGGCCAACAGATGAGGCACTCCTACCAAAATCAGACTGTACTTAAACTAGAAATCATGTGGATAACAGGAAGTGTAGCATAGCTTTGACTCATAACAAGATCATGTCAACAGTCAGTATTGGAAGGACAACCACAAACTTAGGCTTTGCAAATGATCTTAAATGTCTGGCAAGCAGTGAGTAAGAACTCGTCGTACAAATGGCTGTAACTGATTTAGAAAATGAAACTTGGATAAAGCATTATCTGAATCTTTTGTAAACAAATTTTGGGGATTTTGTGTTTGGCGGATTCTAAAAAAAAAGGAATAGAATGGTGGGAGATTACAATGTAGATGAAAATGTTAAGAATCCAAAAGTATCAAAGTAGATGAATCAGTTTTCAGATTTTTTGAACCTACACATATTTATTTATCTTTGCAAAATAAAAGGAGTTGAATTATAAGTATTTATAGGGTATCATTTTTGGCTCTTTTTCCTTGAAACCGTCAGAAGCTGAAAGTGATTGTATTTAACTATTAAAATTATCAGTTATAAATGTTACTGGCAAAGAAATATATGTCCAGGGAGACAGGACGCCAACACCAGCACCGGGGTGGATGCTGGTGATGCCAGCACCCAGGACGCTGCTTCCAGTGGGTTCCAGACAGATGAAGCCACCGACGCTGACAGGTGAGATATTCCTATCAAAGTAAGACAGTACTTAGACTGAAAATCTTCCGGATTTCTGGAAGTGTAAAATATGAGACTGATTCTCTTGAAGATCATGTCAGCAGTCAGCATTAGAAGAACCACCGCAAAGACAGGCAGATGACCTTAAATGTCTGGCAAGCAGTGAGCAAGAACTCATTGTGCAAGTGTCTTACTAATTTAGAAAATGAAACTTGGATAAAGCATTATCTGAATCTTTTGTAAACAAATATTTTGAGGATTTTGTGTTGGCTTTTGTGAATTGTATAAATGGAATTGAATGGTGGGAGATTACAATATAGATGAAAATGTTAAGAATTTTTATGCAAGATTTTTTCCACCAATGGATATTTATCTTGGCAAAATAAAAGGCATTAAATTGTTAAGTAATATTGATAGTTATTAGTTTTGGCAGGATTTTCCTTGACACTGTCAAAAACAAAATTAAGTGGGTTTAACTATTGAAATATGTCATATATGTTGCTGATGAAAAAATATGTCCAGAGTGACAGAGGTCGTGGACACGAGCACCGCCGCTGCCAGATAGAACCTCTGACGCCAACAGGTGAGGCATTACTATCTGAATGAGACTGTACTTTAAACAGAAATGATGTGAATTCAGGAAGTGTAACATAGCTTTGACTCACTTGAAGATTATATCAGTCAGCATGGGAAGAACTAGCACAAACGTAGGCTCTGCAGATGACATTAAATTTCTGGAAGGTAGCCAACAGGAACTCGTGATACAAGTGTCTGTACTTCATTTAAAAATGAAACAACATGCATACTTCATTCTTAAAACGCTGAATCAGAAGGAAATGTCCTGATTCTGCCATGGCACTTCCTGATTTTGAACAGCAAGAAATCAGTCGCAAATACAGAAATGGGTGCTAAGGACAGTGATACGGACCTGTGAACTCCTTACTGAGCTATGTTAGTGACCAGTTCGCCATGGAATGCAACTGGTGTGATGGAGACATCTGCAATTTAGTGATGCTTGCAACCTCTGTGGGATGAAAATCAAAAGTGAATGATGTCTCTAGAGAAAACAAATATATTAGGAAATGTTAATGAATGCTAGCAAATGCAATGATACATGCCAACTGTTACTAGAAGACATTTATAAAAATGATGCACTAGTTGTCAAAATGATCCAATATGCATCACTATATACCAGTAATGTTTTAGTATAACTATTGTTTTATAAGCTCAACCATTGGCTTTATTTGATATATTTTTGCGTGAAAAAAGCCCCTCTCCCTTTCCCAAGATCCCAGAAAGCTCTGACACCATTCATGTTTAAATACTTTGACAGTCTTAAATGTATTTGACCATTTGTATGTGGGCATGTTATCAGGGATCTGACATGAACAAGGGACTTCATGAGGCCTCTGAAAAAGCTAAGTCAACCCTTCCCCCCTTATCTATCCATTCTCTCTGTCTGTGTCTTGTCTGTCCATGTGCGTGTGTGTGTGTGTGTGTGTGTGTGTGTGTGTGTGTGTCCGTCCATTTGTCTGTCTCTCCCTGGATGGTTGCCCTGAGTGGATGTGTGCACTGAGTTCAGCATGGTGTTGAGCTTAACCCTAACCCTCTAGCCCTCACTAACAGCCTAACCCTTCCTAACCCTCACTAACAACCTAACCCTCACACACTGCACAGTATGGATGCAGTGTGTGTGTGTGTGTGTGTGTGTGTGGATTGTGAAGAACAAATAAGTGTGGCGCGAATGCCCGGAGTTTCCTAGTTTTCAGGCAGCCCACTGAGGACAGCGCCACGACTTGAGAAACACCGGGGCTGAGCAGGACACCGCCTGCGGGATCCAGGAACATGGGGCCACCACTACTTTAGGGTGAGGGACTGCTGTCAAAATCAGGTCTTGTGCCTTGACTAGATGTAAAGACAGACAAGACAGTAAGGCACTCCTATCAAAATCAGACTGTACTTAACCCCTTCACTGCCACAGTAAATAACCCTTTACACATACTTAACCGTAACCCAACTAGTGCAGACTCCGGCAGGGGTCTGACATTCCTGCCAGATAGAAAATTTCCTTTTTGGATTGCTGTGTGCCAGGCCTAATTTTAGCTTTTGTTTGGGTAGGTTCACCAAAGTTTTCACTGCTCATTCATTTATAGGGGTATCTCAAAGATTTTTGGCATTTTTTCCCCTCATACCCTTGGCAATGAAGTGACAGCATTATGTTGTGATGTTTCCAATTTTTGTGTTATCCTTGGTAATGTATATTAACAACAACAACACACTTTCGGAACATACACTCACACACTCCTGACCATAAAACAACAAACGTACTGGAAAAATGGATTTTCTTGTACATTTACTGAGAATGAAAATACATCACTCGGTGTAAGTGCCAGTACACAAACTTGGCATGGTAACCCATGAAACAACCCTACTGGTATTACTGCGTGCAGGGCAAAATACTGCTTTCCTGGGTATGTTCATTGAACAGTTCACTGCTCATTCAGTTATTGAGATATCTCAAAGATATTTGGCATGTTTTTTTCTCACATCCTTGGCTTTGATGTGACAGTACAATTATTTGATATTGCTAGAGTAAATATGGATACACATGATATTTAAAAAAAACCCACTCACTTTCAGATCATAAACACATTACACAACATAAAATCATACAAGTACAGGAAATACTGGCTTTCTTTGTACATTTACAAACTCGGAATGAAAATATATAAGTTGCAGGTAGTGCCAGTGCACAAACATGGTATGGTAGCCCATGAAACAACCCTACTGGTATTTGTACGCACGGAAGGACTTGGCCAAGGCAAAATATATTCACTGAATAGAAATCATATTAGGCTTTGTCTTTGCAGATGACAGTGTATGTGTGTAGCAGGCAGTGAGCAGGAACTCGTTATATAGATGCCTGTAACTTTAAAAAAAATGAAACTGGGATAAAACAATCTAAATCTTTTGTAAACAAATATTCAGGAATTTGTGACACCTTGGATTGTAAAAAGTGGAATAGAATGGTGGGAGACAACAATGCAGATGAAATTAACAATTTAGATCCAAAAAAACACCAAAGCAGATCAATTTTTTTTTTAGAGTTTTTCAAATTGTGAATAATTGTTTATCTTGGCAAAGTAAAAGGAGTTGGACTGTTAAAAATTTATAGGTATCATTTTTGGCTTTTTTTTTTAAACTGTCAAAAGCGAAATTGTGTTACTATTAAAATAAGTATCTATGATAAGTGTCAATGACAAAAAAATATATGTCCAGGGGGACAGAGGGTGCCAACGCCAGCACTGGGGAGGACGCTACCGCTGCCAGTGGGTTCCAGACAGATGGAGCCACCGACGCTGACAGGTGAGATATTCCTGTCAAAATCAGACTGTACTTAAAACTAGAAATCACGTGGATTTCTGGAAGTGTAACATGTCAGCAGTCAGCATTGGAAGAACCACCACCACAAACACTGGCTTTGCAGATGACCTTAAATGTCTGGCAGGCAGTGAGCAAGAACTCATCATACAAGTATGTGTAACTAATTTAGAAAATGAAATTTGGATAAAGCATGACCTGAATATTTTGTGAACAATTTTTTAAAGGATTTTTTGACAACTTTGGTGGATTCTATAAAATGGAATAGAATGGTGGGAGATAACAATGTTGATGAAAATGTTAGGATTTAAATCCAAACGAATCAAAGCAGATTAATCAGTTTTCAGATTTTTTCAAACTACACATATTCATTTTGGTAAAATAAAAGGAGTTGAATTGTTAAATAATTATAGGTGTCATTTTTGGCTCTTTTTTCCTTAAAACTGTCAAAAACTGAAAGTAAGTGCGTTTAAGTATTAAGGTTATCACTCATAAATGTTACTGACGAAAAAATATATGTCTAGGGGGACAGAGGATGCCTACATCAGCATCAGGGAAGACGCTGCTGATGCCAGTGCCCAGGACGCCGCTTCCAGTGGGTTCCTGACAGATGGGGCCACCGACACCAACAGGTGAGGTATTCCTATCAAAATCAGACTGTACTCGACTAAAACTCGAGTGGATTTCAGTAAGTGTAACCTAGCTTTGACTGATTCACTTGAAGATCATGTCAGCAGTGGGCATTAGAAGAACCACCGCCGCAAAGACAGGCTTTGCAGATGACCTTAAATGTTTGGCAAGCAGTGAGCAAGAACAAGTGTCTGTAACTAATTTAGAAAATGAAACTTCGATCAAGCATTATGTGAATCTTTTGTCAACAAATTTTGAGGATTTTGTGTTATCTTTGGTGGATTCTAAAAAATGGAATAGAATGGTGGGAGATAATAATGGAGATGAAAATGTTAAGAATTTGAATCCAAAAGTATCAAAGCAGATCAGTCGGTTTTCAGATTTTTTTCAAACTACGCATGTTCATTAATTTTTGTAAAATAAAAGTTGAATTGATAGATATTCATAGAATATTCCTGAAACTGTCAAAAACTGAAAGTAAGTAAATTAATTATCAGTCATAAATGTTACTGATGAAAAAATGTGTCCAGACAGAGGACGCCGATGCCAGCACCGGGGAGGATGCTGCCGATGCCAGCACCCAGGACGCCACTGCCAGTCAGTTCGACAAAGATGGAGCCACCGACGGCGACATGTGAGATATTCCTGTCAAAGTCAGACTGTACTTAAACTAGAAATCATGTGGGTTTCAGGAAGTGTATCATAGCTTTGATTGACTCAGTTGAAGATCATGTCAGCAGTCAGCATTGGAAGAACCACCACAAAGACAGGCTTTGCAGATGACCTAAAATGTCTGGCACGCAGTGAGCAAGAACACATTTAAATATTTGTAACTTACTTAAAAAATGAAACTTGGTTAAAACATCACCTGAATCTTTTGTAAACAGATTTCTAGGATTTTGTGTTATCTTTTGTGGATTCTAACAATGGAAGAGAATGGTGGGAGATTACAATGTAGATGAAAATGTTAGGAATTTAAATCCCAAAGAATCAAAGCAGATTAATCAGTTTTCAGATTTTTTCAAAATACGCATATTTATTTTTTGTAAAATAAAAGAAGTTGAAATGTTAAGTAATTATAGGTGTCATATTTGGCTCTTTTCTCCTTAAAACTGTCAAAAACTGAAAGTAAGAGCGTTTAACTATTGAAATTTATCAGTCATAAATGTTATTGACGAAAAAATGTATGTCTAGGGGGACAGAGGACGCCTACACCAGCATCGGGGAGGACGCTGCCGATGCCAGCACCCAGGACGCCACAGCCAGTGCGTTCCAGACAGATGGGGCCACCGACACTGACAGGTGAGATATTCCTATCAAAATTGGACTGTACTTTGACTAAAAATCATGTGGATTTCAGTAAGTGTAACATAGCTTTGACTAACTTGAGTGAGTCATGAGCAGTCAGCATTGGAAGAACCACCACCACAAACACTGGCTTTGCAGATGACCTTAAATGTCTGGCAGGCAGTGAGCAAGAACTCATCATACAAGTGTGTAACTAATTTAGAAAATGAAATTTGGATAAAGCATGACCTGAATCTTTTGTAAACAAAATTTGAGGATTTTGACCCAACTTAGGCAGATTCTATATCTGGAATAGAATGGTGGGAGATTACAGAAAGTTGAAAATGTTAGAATTTTTATGTAGGATTTTTTCAACCAATGGATATTTATCTTGGCAAAATAAAAGGAATTAAATTGTGAAGTAATATTGATAGGTATAATTTTTGGCAGGTTTTTCCTTGAAACTGTCAAAAACGAAATTAAGTGGGTTTAACTATTGAAATGAAGTATGTGTCATAAATGTTACTGATGAAAAAATATATGTCCAGAGGTCGTCGACACGACACCGCCACTGCCAGTGGGTTCGAGACAGATGGAGCCTCCGACGCCGACAGGTGAGGCATTACTATCTAAATGAAACTATACTTTAAACCAGAAATGATGTGGATTTCAGTAAGTGTAACATAGCTTTGACTCACTTGAAAATTATATCAGTCAGCATGGGAAGAACTAGCACAAACGTAGGCTCTGCAGATGACATTAAATTTCTGGCAGGTAGCCAACAGGAACTCGTGATACAAGTATCTGTAATCCATTAAAAAAATGAAACAACATGCATACTTACATTCTTAAAACGCTGAATCAGAAGGAAATGTCCTGATTCTGCCATGGCACTTCCTGATGATGAACAGCAAGAAATCAGTCGCAAATACAGAAATGGGTGCTAAGGACAGTGATACGGACCTGTGAACTCCTTACTGAGCTATGTTAGTGACCAGTTCGCCATGGAATGCAACTGGTGTGATGGAGACATCTGCAATTTAGTGATGCTTGCAACCTCTGTGGGATGAAAATCAAAAGTGAATGATGTCTCTAGAGAAAACAAATATATTAGGAAATGTTAATGAATGCTAGCAAATGCAATGATACATGCCAACTGTTACTAGAAGACATTTATAAAAATGATGCACTAGTTGTCAAAATGATCCAATATGCATCACTATATACCAGTAATGTTTTAGCATAACTATTGTTTTATAAGCTCAACCATTGGCTTTATTTGATATATTTTTGCGTGAAAAAAGCCCCTCTCCCTTTCCCAAGATCCCAGAAAGCCCTGACACCATTCATGTTTAAATACTTTGACAGTCTTAAATGTATTTGACCATTTGTATGTGGGCATGTTATCAGGGATCTGTGACATGAACAAGGGACTTCATGAGGCCTCTGAAAAAGCTAAGTCAACCCTTCCCCCCTTATCTATCCATTCTCTCTGTCTGTGTCTTGTCTGTCCATGTGCGTGTGTGCGTGTGTGCGTGTGTGTGTGTGTGTGTGTGTGTGTCCGTCCATTTGTCTGTCTCTCCCTGGATGGTTGCCCTGAGTGGATGTGTGCACTGAGTTCAGCATGGTGTTGAGCTTAACCCTAACCCTCTAACCCTCACTAACAACCTAACCCTTCCTAACCCTCACTAACAACCTAACCCTAACACACTGCACAGTGTGGATGCTGTGTGTGTGTGTGTGTGTGTGTGTGGATTGTGAGTTTCAGTTTCAGTAGCTCAAGGAGGCGTCACCGCGTTCGGACAAAACCATATACGCTACACATCTGCCAAGCAGATGCCTGACCAGCAGTGTAACCCAACGCGCTTAGTCAGGCCTTGAGAAAAAAACAAAAACAAACAAAAACGGGGGAATAAATAATAGATAAGCTTACATAAATAAATAAATAATAATTATAATATAGAAAAAGGTAGTAGTAATAATAATAGTAATACTAATAAATGATAATAAAAAATAAATAAATAAATAAATAAATAAGACAACAATGGTGATAAATAAGCGAATAAATGTAAAACATGAAGACACACATTCACACATACACCCACACATGCATAACAGAAATGCACCAAACGTGCAGTTTCACAGATATGAAAGCACAGTCAAATACATATAAACGTACATGAGCTCCAACACACACACACACACACACACACACACACACACACACACACACTACCTTGCACCTCCTCTACCCCCTTCCTCCACACACTCATTTCTAGTCTACGTATCTCAGCTTCCACGGCGCGCGCGCGCGCGCGCACACACACACACACACACACACACACACAGAGATGAACACTTACTTGTACACGGATTCCTGTCCAGGAATGGACGAGGTCCATTATAAACTCCTAAAGCACCTTCCCCAAACCTGTCTGGACACCCTGCTTAAAGTTTATAACCACATCTGGGTCACAGGCTTCTTTCCACCCTCCTGGCGGAAAGCCCTCATAATCCCGCTGCCGAAACCGGGAAAAGACCCCTCGAACCCCTCCAACTACCGCCCAATTGCACTGAACAGCTGCATCTGCAAACTGATGGAGAAGATGGTCAACGGTAGACTGATGTGGAAACTAGAGACCGACGGCCTTCTGGCGAAAGAACAGTGCGGTTTCCGCAAGCATCGCTCTACCGTTGACCATCTGGTTCGTCTGGAAACCACTGTAAGAAATGCTTTTGTGAACAAACATGTGGTGGCCATATTTTTTGACTTGGAGAAAGCTTACGATACCACGTGGAAGTTAGGTATTCTCTCGGACTTGCACAAGCTCGGCTTCCGAGGACACCTGCCTCAGTTCATCCACAATTTTTTACAAGACAGACAATTCCAGGTGAGATTCGGCACCACCCTGTCCGACATTCACGAGCAGGAGCTGGGTGTCCCGCAAGGGAGCATCCTGTCGCCGGCTCTTTTCAGCATAAAAATTAATGACATCGTTCAATCCGTTCAGAAAGGATCGGACAGCTCGCTGTTCGTGGATGATTTTGCCTTATATGCAACCGGCAGCACGTACGCCAGCATCCAGCGACGGCTTCAGCTCTGCGTCAACAAAATCCAGTGTTGGGCAGAGGAGAATGGCTTCACATTTTCATCCTCCAAAACTGAATGCATCCATTTTCATAATTTTCGCCAGTTCTATCCGGACCCTGAAATCCGTCTGGGAACATCCACCATCCCGGCGGTCAAGGAAGCCAGATTTTTAGGGGTCGTCTTTGATCAGAAGCTGAACTTCCTCAGCCATATTAAACAGCTGAAAATATCTTGCCTAAAAGCCCTGAACATCATCCGAGTTGTGGCACACACGAACTGGGGTGCTGATAAGAGAACTCTTGCACCTCTACAGAGCCCTGGTCCGGTCCAAACTGGATTATGGAAGTGTTGTATACGGCTCGGCCAGACCGTCCTACCTGAAACTGTTGGACCCTGTACACCATCAAGGGCTCCGTCTCAGCTTAGGTGCTTTCCGCACCACCCCTGTGCACAGCCTGTACGCAGAGGCGGGGGAACCGCCTCTTTCCAACCGCAGACTGAAGCTGACCCTGAACTATTATTTGAAATTGTTCTCTGAACCTACAAACCCTGCTTATGACGCTGTATTCAACAACCCTTTCGATAAGAAATTTACAGACAACCCAAACTGCATACCTCCTCTCGGACTCCGCATTCAGCCGCACTTAGAAAAGGCCGATCTGGATGTCGGTGGCATCTCGGATTTCTCTAAGTTCCCTGACAGCCCTCCGTGGACCTTTACAACACCTGAGGTCCGATTCGATCTGGCCTCGTACCGTAAGGACACCACCAGTTCTCTGGCCTACAGAACCTACTTTTCGGAACTGTGCCACAAATTCCCCACTTTTCAAAGCATCTTCACTGACGGTTCCAAGTCAGAGGACGGAGTCGCCGCATCTGCGTTCTGTCCCGCCTTTCCTGACCGGCCCTCAACGGAACACATCCTGTCTGACAGCTCGGTGTACACTGCGGAACTGACCACACTGGTTCTGGGGTTAAAAATGGTTCTCTCTTCGAAACAGAAGAGATTCATGATCTTTTCCGACTCCCTGTCAGCCCTGGAGGCGATCGCCTGCAGGAATATCACTCATCCCAAACTGCTGGAATTTTATGAAACTTTTACTCTCGCAACGAAGAAAGGATACGAGGTTGTGTTGGCCTGGGTTCCCGGACATGTTGGCATTCGTGGTAACGAAAGGGCGGACCTGTTGGCCAGGAACGCTGTAAAGAAAGAATTGTCCAGATCCTTGGTACCCTATACAGACATGAAGCGGAAGGTCAACACTTACGTTAAGGATCTTTGGCAAGAGGAGTGGAACACCCAGACGGACAACAAGCTCTTCCAGATCCGTCCGGACCTAAAAGAGACCCTCCCTTCGGGGGTGAAGAACAGAAAGGAGGAGTCTGTGCTGTGCAGACTGCGTACGGGGCACACTTTTTTTTTTTTTTTTACTCATTCTTACTTGTTGAAGGGGGAGGAGGCCCCTCGATGCATTCCCTGTGACGAGCCTCTCACCGTGAAACACGTGCTCCTTGACTGTTGGGATCTGCATGACGTTAGACGCAGACATTACACGGCGGTTTCTTTGAAGACTTTGTTTCGTGATGTCCCTCCGTGGGCGCTGATGGACTTCTTAAAAGAAGTGAACCTTTTTAACCAGATTTGAAGGTTTTAAACTATGGCAGTTTTTTTTTTTTAACTTTGGAGTGGAAAGTTTGAAGTGGTGACTCGTTTTAATTGGTTTTTTTTTTTTTTATCCTTGTAGTAGTTATTGACGCGGCGATAGCCTTGAGATGGCCTTGGTGGTCGGCGAGGCTCTAAGCACCATAATTTCATTTCATTTACTTGTACAAGCACACACACATACGCCCATATCTCCCACCCCCAACCCCACACACATGTATATATATATATACGTTCCAATATCCTGTTGCTCCCACAGTGTAGGCATGCATACACTCACATACCTCATCCTCTACCCCACCTCTCCCCGCACTCCCACCTCCCCCCCGACACACACACACACACACACACACACACACACAGATCTCTCCTGACACTTGTGTACACTTACACTCTCGCGCATTCACAAACGCACTCAAAAGCACAGACCCACACATACACACAAACACACACATACACACACGCACAGAGGCTGCCACTGACTGGCCGCAAGAGGGATGGGAAAAGATCTCTGATGCCAAGAACGTGGCGTCTAGTGTGTTGCTCAGTCTATTGTATTTGGAAAGGCCCACAGAGACTCTGTTCCGTTTTGAAGAAATTTGCGCAATGTTGGTTTGGAAATGATGCCGATATTTGTTTGATTTGCAAAGCATCGTGCTCTACATTTCATGTTAGACTTGCGGCCGCTCCCTCTCTCTGCTTTTATTTCTTTGAGGCGATCGATGGTGTGATGGCCTTGTACCTGTTCTTTTTGATATTCTTTGACTTTTCTGAGGATTTCCGATTTTCCTAGATGTAGGCCGCTCGTTGGTGTTGCGTTACCAGCAAGTCTGTCAGCTCGCTCATTTCCCTTAACACCTGCATGTCCCGGGCAGTATGACCATGTGAGTTTTTTAATCTGAAAGTTGCGCATTGCCTTATGCCACTCTGGGCTTCCCATTCCGTTTTCAATTTTCTGTATGAGGTTCATTGAGTCGGTTAGAATCATGGCATGTTGGTTTCCGGGCGTATGGATGGACGATAGCCACTGGAGGGCATGTGTCACAGCTTCAACTTCCATCGTTAGGCTGGAGGTTGTGACTTTGTAGGCAGCATTCTCTTCCCAAATTGTTTTTCCATTTTGTTTCGCAATTAATCCCCAACCAGACTGGTCTTCGGTGACTGAGCCATCTGTGCATATGATGTCCTCTTCTTTACTGTTTTCTTCTATGAGTAGCTTCACTTCCGCATCAGTTTTGCCCCCTGGCCATTCTCGACAATGTCTTCCTAAAGTGGGTGAAATGACTGTGTTGAATAGATGGTTGAGGTTTTCGGGGTTTTTCTCCCATTCTTTTGTTTCTTTCAGGTCTTGTAGTCGGCATACTAGCTGGATTGTGTCTTCTGCTTGCCCCATCCATGATCTTCCTCGTCCTAGACGGCTGCATTTTGGTTCTTTGACTGCGTCATGCAGTGGGTTTTGAGGGTTTTCTAATGCTTTGAAGTAGGTCTTGACCTGTTCTAACTTGTTTCTGGCCTGCACTGAAGGGAGGTCAAGCAGGTATCGCATGGTTTCTGTGGGCGTGTCTTTTGTTGTTCCAAGGATCAGCCTCATAGCTTCATTTTGTACTCTTTCTAATTTTAGGTTGCTTTGGGACGGTGTTGTTAGCCCAAGTCCGTAGTCGATCACACTGAGGACGAGTGATTGGTATAGCAGGAAGAGGTGGCGTTGTTCAATTCCTTTGGTTGCCATTGCTTTTAAGACTGAAAGGCCCTTTTTGCATTTGAGAACAGTATTTTCCGTATGTTTTCTGAAGGTCAGCATCCTGTCGAAGTGTATTCCTAGGTAGCGTAGGCATTCAGTTTTCTCAATTTGAATCCCATCGAATGACACAGAAGGTGGTGATTTGCTCGCGGTTTTGTTGTTGAGGGTGCACAGCAACGTTTGGGCTTTCGCTGGATTGATGGAAGATCCTGTGTCTTTGCACCATTGAGCAATATTGTTTAGTTGTTTCTGGACGGCTTTAGTTCTTTCCTGAGCATCTTTCGAAGTTTTGAAGACCAGGCCATCATCCGCAAGGGTAAGCACCCGAGCAATTCCATTGTTGTTTAAGTCTGCAAGGCCCTTCGTGTAGACATTGTAGAGGACAGGAGAGAGCGGAGACCCTTGTGGCAGTCCCATGGATAGTTTAGAAGGTGCAGACATCCAATCTCCGAGGCGTAGGACGACGGTTCTTTCCTGAAGTGCTGCTGCTACCCATCTTGTCAGTGTCAAACTTACTCCATACCTTAGTAGCAGCTCCATGAGGTGCGCAAACTGGACTTTATTGTAGGCATCTTCAAGGTCAATTGCTACTGCTAGTGTGTGTTCTTTTCTTTGAAATCCTTCATACACCTCATATGCAAAAGCAGCTGCATTTTCCCATGTGGACTTGCCTGTTCTGTAACCACCTTGATTTGAAGGGAGAATGTGCCTGTGTTCAAGATCCCTTGCAAGTTTCCTGGCTATCATGCGTTCCATGAGCTTTGCATGGTTAGGATCCGGTAGCCGCTTACCTGACGATGGTCCTTTCCTGGTTTTGGTATGGGTTTTAAGAAGCTGTGTGTCCAGTCCTCCGGCACCTGTCCATTGTGGAAACTGTTTTGATATAGATTGAAAAGTTTGCTTCGTGAAGAACAAATAAGTGTGGCGTGAATGCCCGGAGTTTCCTAGTTTTCAGGCAGCCCACTGAGGACAGCGCCACGACTTGAGAAACACCGGGGCTGAGCAGGACACCGCCTGCGGGATCCAGGAACATGGGGCCACCACTACTTTAGGGTGAGGGACTGCTGTCAAAATCAGGTCTTGTGCCTTGACTAGATGTAAATACAGACAAGACAGTAAGGCACTCCTATCAAAATCAGACTGTACTTAACCCCTTCACTGCCACAGTAAATAACCCTTTTAATTACACATACTTAACCGTAACCCAACTAGTGCAGACTCCGGCAGGGGTCTGACATTCCTGCCAGATAGAAAATTTCCTTTTTGGATTGCTGTGTGCCAGGCCTAATTTTAGCTTTTTTTGGGTAGGTTCACCAAAGTTTTCACTGCTCATTCATTTATAGGGGTATCTCAAAGATTTTTGGCATGTTTTTTTCCTCATACGCTTGGCAATGAAGTGACAGCATTATGTTGTGATGTTTCCAATTTTTGTGTTATCCTTGGTAATGTATATTAACAACAACAACACACTTTCGGAACATACACTCACACACTCCTGACCATAAAACAACAAACGTACTGGAAAAATGGATTTTCTTGTACATTTACTGAGAATGAAAATACATCACTCGGTGTTAGTGCCAGTACACAAACTTGGCATGGTAACCCATGAAACAACCCTACTGGTATTACTGCGTGCCAGGGCAAAATACTGCTTTCCTTGGTATGTTCACTGAACAGTTCACTGCTCATTCAGTTATTGAGATATCTCCGATATTTGGCATGTTTTTTTCTCACATCCTTGGCTTTGATGTGACAGTACAATTATTTGATATTGCTAGAGTAAGTATGGATACACATGATATTTAAAAAAAAAAACCCACTCACTTTCAGATCATAAACACATATTACACAACATAAAAGCATACAAGTACAGGAAATACTGGCTTTCTTTGTACATTTACAAACTCGGAATGAAAATATGTAAGTTGCAGGTAGTGCCAGTGCACAAACATGGCATGGTAGCCCATGAAACAACCCTACTGGTATTTGTATGCACGGAAGGACTTGGCCAAGGCAAAATATATTCACTGAATAGAAATCATATTAGGCTTAGGCTTTGCAGATGACAGTGTATATGTGTAGCAGGCAGTGAGCAGGAACTCGTTATATAGATGCCTGTAACTTTAAAAAAAATGAAACTGGGATAAAACAATCTAAATCTTTTGTAAACAAATATTCAGGAATTTGTGACACCTTGGATTGTAAAAAGTGGAATAGAATGGTGGGAGACAACAATGCAGATGAAATTAACAATTTAGATCCAAAAAAACACCAAAGCAGATCAATTTTTAGAGTTTTTCAAATTGTGAATAATTGTTTATCTTGGCAAAGTAAAAGGAGTTGGACTGTTAAAAATTTATAGGTATCACTTTTGGCTCTTTTTTTAAACTGTCAAAAGCGAAATTGTGTTACTATTAAAATAAGTATCTATGATAAGTGTCAATGACAAAAAAATATATGTCCAGGGGGACAGAGGGTGCCAACGCCAGCACTGGGGAGGACGCTACCGCTGCCAGTGGGTTCCAGACAGATGGAGCCACCGACGCTGACAGGTGAGATATTCCTGTCAAAATCAGACTGTACTTAAAACTAGAAATCACGTGGATTTCTGGAAGTGTAACATGTCAGCAGTCAGCATTGGAAGAACCACCACCACAAACACTGGCTTTGCAGATGACCTTAAATGTCTGGCAGGCAGTGAGCAAGAACTCATCATACAAGTATGTGTAACTAATTTAGAAAATGAAATTTGGATAAAGCATGACCTGAATATTTGGTGAACAATTTTTTAAAGGATTTTTTGACAACTTTGGTGGATTCTATAAAATGGAATAGAATGGTGGGAGATAACAATGTTGATGAAAATGTTAGGATTTAAATCCAAACGAATCAAAGCAGATTAATCAGTTTTCAGATTTTTTCAAACTACACATATTCATTTTGGTAAAATAAAAGGAGTTGAATTGTTAGATAATTATAGGTGTCATTTTTGGCTCTTTTTTCCTTAAGACTGTCAAAAACTGAAAGTAAGTGCGTTTAAGTATTAAGATTATCACTCATAAATGTTACTGACGAAAAATATATGTCTAGGGGGACAGAGGATGCCTACATCAGCATCAGGGAAGACGCTGCCGATGCCAGTGCCCAGGACGCCGCTTCCAGTGGGTTCCTGACAGATGGGGCCACCGACACCAACAGGTGAGGTATTCCTATCAAAATCAGACTGTACTCGACTAAAACTCGAGTGGATTTCAGTAAGTGTAACCTAGCTTTGACTGATTCACTTGAAGATCATGTCAGCAGTGGGCATTAGAAGAACCACCGCCGCAAAGACAGGCTTTGCAGATGACCTTAAATGTTTGGCAAGCAGTGAGCAAGAACTCATCGTACAAGTGTCTGTAACTAATTTAGAAAATGAAACTTTGATCAAGCATTATGTGAATCATAAATGTTACTGATGAAAAAATGTGTCCAGACAGAGGACGCCGATGCCAGCACCGGGGAGGATGCTGCCGATGCCAGCACCCAGGACGCCACTGCCAGTCAGTTCGACAAAGATGGAGCCACCGACGGCGACATGTGAGATATTCCTGTCAAAGTCAGACTGTACTTAAACTAGAAATCATGTGGATTTCAGGAAGTGTATCATAGCTTTGATTGACTCATTTGAAGATCATGTCAGCAGTCAGCATTGGAAGAACCACCACAAAGACAGGCTTTGCAGATGACCTAAAATGTCTGGCACGCAGTGAGCAAGAACACATTTAAATATTTGTAACTTACTTAAAAAATGAAACTTGGTTAAAACATCACCTGAATCTTTTGTAAACAGATTTCTAGGATTTTGTGTTATCTTTTGTGGATTCTAACAATGGAAGAGAATGGTGGGAGATTACAATGTAGATGAAAATGTTAGGAATTTAAATCCCAAAGAATCAAAGCAGATTAATCAGTTTTCAGATTTTTTCAAACTACGCATATTTATTTTTTATAAAATAAAAGAAGTTGAAATGTTAAGTAATTATAGGTGTCATATTTGGCTCTTTTCTCCTTAAAACTGTCAAAAACTGAAAGTAAGAGCGTTTAACTATTGAAATTTATCAGTCATAAATGTTACTGACGAAAAAATGTATGTCAAGGGGGACAGAGGACGCCTACACCAGCATCGGGGAGGACGCTGCCGATGCCAGCACCCAGGACGCCACAGCCAGTGGGTTCCAGACAGATGGGGCCACCGACACCTACAGGTGAGATATTCCTATCAAAATTGGACTGTACTTTGACTAAAAGTCATGTGGATTTCAGTAAGTGTAACATAGCTTTGACTAACTTGAGTGAGTCACGAGCAGTCAGCATTGGAAGAACCACCACCACAAACACACACTTTGCAGATGACCTTAAATGTCTGGCAGGCAGTGAGCAAGAACTCATCGTACAAGTGTGTAACTAATGTAGAAAATGAAATTTGGATAAAGCATGACCTGAATCTTTTGTAAACAAAATTTGAGGATTTTGACCCAACTTAGGCAGATTCTATATCTG
Source organism: Babylonia areolata (assembly GCF_041734735.1). Taxonomy (NCBI): domain Eukaryota; kingdom Metazoa; phylum Mollusca; class Gastropoda; order Neogastropoda; family Buccinidae; genus Babylonia; species Babylonia areolata. The sequence goes on along the minus strand of NC_134881.1, from coordinate 56,023,196 downwards.
GAATAGAATGGTGGGAGATTACAGAAAAGTTGAAAATGTTAGAATTTTTATGTAGGATTTTTTCAATCAATGGATATTTATCTTGGCAAAATAAAAGGAATTAAATTGTGAAGTAATATTGATAGGTATAATTTTTGGCAGGTTTTTCCTTGAAACTGTCAAAAACGAAATTAAGTGGGTTTAACTATTGAAATGAAGTATGTGTCATAAATGTTACTGAAGAAAAAATATATGTCCAGAGGTCGTCGACACGACACCGCCACTGCCAGTGGGTTCGAGACAGATGGAGCCTTCGACGCCGACAGGTGAGGCATTACTATCTAAATGAGACTATACTTTAAACCAGAAATGATGTGGATTTCAGGAAGTGTAACATAGCTTTGACTCACTTGAAAATTATATCAGTCAGCATGGGAAGAACTAGCGCAAACGTAGGCTCTGCAGATGACATTAAATTTCTGGCAGGTAGCCAACAAGAACTCGTGATACAAGTATCTGTAATCCATTAAAAAAATGAAACAACATGCATACTTACATTCTTAAAACGCTGAATCAGAAGGAAATGTCCTGATTCTGCCATGGCACTTCCTGATGATGAACAGCAAGAAATCAGTCGCAAATACAGAAATGGGTGCTAAGGACAGTGATACGGACCTGTGAACTCCTTACTGAGCTATGTTAGTGACCAGTTCGCCATGGAATGCAACTGGTGTGATGGAGACATCTGCAATTTAGTGATGCTTGCAACCTCTGTGGGATGAAAATCAAAAGTGAATGATGTCTCTAGAGAAAACAAATATATTAGGAAATGTTAATGAATGCTAGCAAATGCAATGATACATGCCAACTGTTACTAGAAGACATTTAAAAAATGATGCACTAGTTGTCAAAATGATCCAATATGCATCACTATGTACCAATAATGTTTTAGCATAACTTGTTTTGTAAACTCAACCATTGGCTTTATTTGATATGTTTTTACTTGAGAAAAAAACCCCTCTCCCTTTCCCATGATCCCAGAAAGCCCTGACACCATGTTTAAATACTTTGACTGTCTTAAATGTATCTGACCATTTGTATGTGGTCATGTGATCAGGGACCAGGGATCTGTGACGTCAACAAGCATGCTGCAAGACTTCAAGAGGCCTCTGAAAAAGCTAAGTTGACCCTCCCTTATCTCTCCATTATCTTTCTGTCTTGTCTGTCCCAGTGTGTGTGTGTGTGTGTGTGTGTGTGTGTGTGTGTGTGCGTGTGCGCGCGTGTGTGTCCGTCCATTTGTCTGTCTCTCCCTGGATGGTTGCCCTGAGTGGATGTGTGCACTGAGTTCAGCATGGTGTTGAGCTTAACCCTAACCCTCTAACCCTCACTAACAACCTAACCCTAACCCTTTCTAACCCTAACACACTGCACAGTATGGATTCCGTGTGTGTGTGTGTGTGTGTGTGTGTGTGTGTGTGTGTGTGTGTGTGTATGTGTGTGTGTGTGTATTGTGAAGAACAAATAACTGCGGCGCGAATGCCTTGAGTTTCCTTGTTTTCAGGCAGACCATTGAGGTAGAGCGCCATGACTGGGGTCATAACCAGAGCTGAGCAGGACACCACCAGCAGGATCCAGGATCATTGGGCCACCACTGCCCTAGGGTTTAACCCGAAGCTTTATAATACAGAACACATTTTAACGATTAGATTTTTTTTTTTTAAAGTGTATCACAAGTGAATCTTGAAGGCCTTTCCTCTCTTGTTTTATATTGTGGTTGTTCTAGTATGATTTTGTGTGTGCAGATATCCATTTGTCCAGAAAATATATTTTAGTGAAAATTACCTGACTAATGTTTGTAATGAACAAGTTGAAAATGTGACAAAAAACATAACACTGATTTTAAAACATGTTACTAAAAATACATAAAATCGGAAAACATGTGTTTTGTATTCTTTATTCATTTCACTTTCAGAAAATATATACTTTTATGTGTCTTTCTCCAATAACAAAGAGCACAGAATTTTTTGAAAATTTATACCCATTTTTTTGTGACACCCCCCCCCCCCCTGGCAAATAGATTTCACTTAAATTTTATTTTTCTGGCAGCGAAAGGGTTAACCAGAGGATAACACAGTCGTTGCCATGGGTTCTTTTTCAGTGCGCCAAGTGCATGCTGCACACGGGACCTCGGTTTATCGTCTCATCCGAAAGACTAGACGCTCGGTTTGATTTTCCAGTCAAACTTGGGAGAAAGGGTGAAAGCGGGATTCGAACCCACGCCCTCACGGACTCTCTGAACTGACAGCTGCGCGTCTTAACCATTCGGCCACCTTCCTCCAGAAATAGATTAAAATGTGGATTCTTCTTTTTCGTTCGTGAGCTGCAACTAGCACGTTCACTCTATGTACACGAGTGGGCTTATACGTGCATGACCGTTTTTACCCCGCCACGTAGGCAGCCATACTCCGTTTTGGGGGGTAACGCGTGGATATAGACGACCAGTGTGTGAAAAAAAAGACCAACAAGTACATAAAGACGACCTGTGTGGGACAGTCACCACACACACAGATCAACTCTCCAGTATCCCTCACTGTCTCCGACACCTCCAAAGAACAGGGGAGAGACAGACACGGACAGTCACCACACACACAGATCAACTCTCCAGTATCCCTCACTGTCTCTGACACCTCCAAAGAGCAGGGGAGAGACAGACACGGACAGTCACCACACACACAGATCAACTCTCCAGTATCCCTCACTGTCTCTGACACCTCCAAAGAGCAGGGGAGAGACAGACACGGACATCCCAAACCTTCGTTTCCACCCGTACCTCCTCTCTGTGTGGCCAGATGTTTAGGAGAAACAGACCCACGCACCGGTCATCAAATCTGGATGACGTGGACACAGCCTGACTTGTGGGGTTGGCCACAGCACCGACAGTCTGGTTAGAAGGCTCTACAAGGGAAGTCCTTCTCATCCCCCCACCCCTGCCCCGCATTACCACTCGATGGCAGATCTAATCGGACAGATTTCCCTCCCTGTTTGTTGCATTGTGCCTTCATGAAAGATAGATGGCGAGCATGGGAGTCACCAAGTGGTAAACTTTGGATTCTATCAACTAGTCTGTGTGTGTGTGTGTGTGTGTGTTGACATGACAAAAAACAAAACAATAAGGAAAAGACCCCCCCCCCCCCCCCGTCATTATAGACAATACACACGGCAATCTAAAGAAGAAATAAAAACACAAATAATAAATGAGCAAAATGAGCACTAACCACAAAAACACCCCCCCCCCCCCAAAAAAAAAAAACAACCGAAAAAACTACCGCCCACACTAAAAAAACACACACAAAAAACAAACAAAAAAACAAAAACAACCAACACACACACACACACACACACACACACACACACATATATATATATATATATATATATATATATATATATATATATATATATATATATTACACGCAATACACAAAACGGTTCATCAAAAAATAAAAACACAAGCAAATAAGCACTCATATATGACACATTCGCGAAAGCAGCAACATTACATCAATAACATGAATATTAAGGGTGATATTTGAAACAAAGATAGTAAGAGACCGAGAGAGAGAGAGACAGGGACAGACAGACATAGACAGACAGTAACAGACAGACAGACGGATGGACGGATAGACAGACAGGCATACAAACTGTGGTGTGTTTTTTCTCCTGAAGACGGGATAAAAAAAAAACACACCACCCAAAGCTTGCTTTTTCACCATCAATAAGGATTATTTTATGCCCAACACTCGGCTTATATCACAGATTGACATAAGTTTACATTTGGGCCAACAGCAAAGTCAGAGCTGTATTGTGAATGGTTTCTCCAGTCAATGGGAAACCACTTACAGCTTAGTCTTTTGTGAAGGACTATGACTCTCAAACTAGGAGGCAAAATTGCACTGGCTCTTAGTGCTGCAACCTTGTGGGCTAGTTGGCCTTTGGGAACCATTCCAACGCCGACTGTCCTAAAACCCTCTTGGCCGAGAGAGTGGGGCAAGACACTCTCCACTATAATCAGTCTTGCCCAAATAATCTGTTCTGATCCTCATTTATAATACACCAGATTTCAAAGGAAGTCAAGAACTGAGTTCAGCCAGCTGGTGACAGTCATTGACAAAGGAACTGACTGAGAATTTCACGGCATCGTTTGACGGTTTGCAAAGTGAGTTTTCTCGTCAGAAGAGAGTTGTTAATGATATATATCGAAAGCTGTAGCGAAGTCATCAAAAAGAATCCACTGAACTGTTTCAACATTCACATTTGAAAGACGTTTTTTGTTTCGATAATTTGTATAGGAGCGACGTGACAAGAGATGTGTACCTAAAACCTGATTGGTTTTCTTGATTCGTATCGTCATTTGCTTCTTAAGATGGGAATAAAAATGTGTTTGAACATGTCTTTCAAGTGGCTTGGACAAAACGGACAGGACAGAGATTAGTCAGTTTTAGAGGGATTAACACGGTCGCCTGTTTTATTTGGACAAAACGGACAGGACAGAGATTGGTCAGTTTCAGAGGGATTAACACGGTCGCCTGTTTTATTCTGAAGCATAGTCTAACCTTTGCTTGCTTAGATATTGACAGGAAATGTTTCTTATCAATACATAAATTATAAACATAGGTGAAAGTACCTCATATTATTGCCGCACTTACTGTAAGTATTTTACCGTCATTTCCCCCCCTTAGCTACAGGCAAAGGGTTTTTTCCGAAAATTTATCAACATTTCTTTTGTTTTCAGTACGTTCACATCCAGATAGTTCTCACACCAAGAACAGAACTTTTCATTTCACTAAAGTAAATAGCACCAGAGTTGGACAGATCTTTAATAACTGAATCATCAGAATATATAATGACATGAGTTTCCCCCGCGCCTCTGCAGTCATTTGTGTACAGTGTAAATAGGACAGGGGACAGTACTGTACCTTGGGGTGCACCAGTAGAAGTAGAGTTTAGAGAAGAGTGGGCAGAATGAAAGCGGACGGACTGAGTTCTATTGAGAAGAAAGCTTACTATCCAAAGAGTAAGCTTCGGATCAACATCAAAGCCCAGCACTGTGAGGGCAAGGTGATGGGGTTGTATTTTGTTGAAAGCGGCAGAGAAGTCAACAAAAAGAATACGAACAAAAGATCCTGTGTTGTTTAAATGAAGGGAACATTATGAAGGAGAGTTAGAATAGCATCATCAGTACTTCTGTGTGGTTTGTAGGCAAACCGAAGAGGGTCAAGATGCTGTTTAGTGAAAGAAAGTCAGATGGCTGAGAACTATTTTTTTCAAAGCATTTCATCACTATTGAAGTCAGGGCAACAGGGACTCCTATCAATATAGGTATCCTCCTGATATTACATGGAGACTGACTTGTGCATGAATGAATGCTTTTATTTCTGAGACAAACTATCAAACTATATTTATGTGTTCAGTCTATTTTCAATTTGACACACTGACATTGTGCGTGCGTGCGTGCGTGCGTGTGTGTGCATGAATGTATGATTTTATTTCTAAGACAAACTGTTATATGTGTTTATTTTCATTTTGACACACTGACATTGTGTGTGTGTGTGTGTGTGTGTGTGTGTGTGTGTGTGTGTGTGACCATGAATGTATGATTTTATTTCCAAGACAAACTGCTGTATGTGTTTATTTTCATTTTGACACACTGACATTGGGTGTGGGTGTGTGTGTGTGTGAAGCCCTTTGTGATTCCAGGCACTGGGCTCCATACTTATCTCTGATCAAGCGTATCCTGCTGATTGGGGATGTCCCACTCGTGGCGATGTTATCTCTGTCCCACTCCGTGGCGATGTTATCTCTGTCCCACTCTGTGGCGATGTTATCTCTGTCCCACTCGTGGCGATGTTATCTCTGTCCCACTCTGTGGCGATGTTATCTCTGTCCCACTCTGTGGCGATGTTATCTCTGTCCCACTCTGTGGCGATGTTATCTCTGTGGCGATGTTATCTCTGTCCCACTCGTGGCGATGTTATCTCTGTGGCGATGTTATCTCTGTCCCACTCGTGGCGATGTTATCTCTGTGGCGATGTTATCTCTGTCCCACTCGTGGCGATGTTATCTCTGTGGCGATGTTATCTCTGTCCCACTCGTGGCGATGTTATCTCTGTCCCACTCCGTGGCGATGTTATCTCTGTCCCACTCCGTGGCGATGTTATCTCTTACCTGACGCGTCACGCGTCGCTCTCATCTTCTGCCCATGCTGGTCTTGACGCTTCACTGATGACCGTGTCAGTTGATCAATGTCAGTCACGGGAGTGACGCTTCGCTGAACACGGAACTCCCCTCTTTACTACTACACCCCCTCTCTCCCTCTCTCCTACTATACCCCCTCCCTCCCTCTCTCTACCCTCCACATTCCCCTCTCCTCCATCACCCTCCCCAATCCCCCAGAAAGACCACTCTTCCTTTCCCAAGCTCCATCACCTCCCCCCTCCACCCCAAGGCCCTATTTACTTTTATCCCAACCCAACCTATCAGTCATGCTTGAAAGGAGTCCCTTGTCAACAACCTGAGGGTGATGTCATGTGTGATCCCTAGCCAGACACGGGCCCTCCTCGCCCCTCCCCGTCCCCCGGCGGATTTCACAGCGTCTGGTCAGTTTTCAGTTCAGTTTCTAAAGGAGGCGTCACTGCGTTCGGACAAATCCATATACACTACACCACATCTGCTAGGCAGATGCCTGACATCAGCATAACCTAACGCACTTAGTCAGGCCTTGAGTGCATGCTTATATATAATCTGTACCTGTCAGAGTGGATTTCTTTTTATATGATTTTGTCAGAATACAACACTCCCGTTGCCATGGGTTCTTTTTCACTGCGCCAAGTGCGTGCTGCACACGGGACCTCGGTTTATCGTCTATCCGAATGACTAGACGCTCAGTTTGATTTTCCAGTGAAACTTGGGAGAAAGGGCGAGAGCGGGATTGGAACCCACACCCTCACGGACTCTCTGTGTTGGCAGCTGAGCGTCTTAACCATTCTGCCACCTCCCCCCTGGGTCCAGCCAACCATCTGACTTTTCTTCAGCATGCACTCCAGGCCTGTCTTCTGGCGCTTTGGGTCACGCTGCTGTCAGGCATCTGCCAAGCAGGTGTGGTGCAGCGTACATGGAGTTGTCCGAACACAGTGATGCCTCCTTGAGAAACTGAAAACTGAAACCTTCCTTCAGTTGTTTAATTACTAATTACCGGTCTTTAATCATTTATTACCAGTCTCAGAGACGTCGGTATGAACAGACAAATGAAATATATAACTTTAAAAAGTTTAAACTATATACACTGAAAAAAAGATAAGATACAGAAGATTTCTAAAGAATATGCATGAGAATTACAGAAAAGTTGGAAACGACATGATAGCACGACACGCAACCAGAAGAACAGATAAAAAAAATGCCCAGTGCAGATTCTCAGAAGGCTGGTTAGGTGTGGGGTGTGGGCTGTGGGCTGTGGGGGTGGGGGTGGGGGGGGGGGGGGACATTTATATCTAGAAAGACACCCAGACATCCCCACAGCGGGGGAAACTTGGCTTTGGTATAATTATATTTCACCAAGAAACGGGATATATACGGCGGACACTTTTGAGGTAGGGGACTGTTTGAGCCCGACACCGCCACATACCACTCAAGACGGAAGTTGCAGAGATAAAAGCACTACACCGAGATCGTTCTGATTGCTGTGGTCAGTGGAGTGGACCCTGGCTTCCCTACTGGGAGTGACCCACGCTTTGCTGACCACTATAACGACTACCCGCTAAGTACTACCTTCCCCTGTCCCCCTTCCCAAGTACCCCCCTCCCCTCCCCAGACTACAGTGCCCCAGGCCCCCTCCCTCTTTTCCCAGACGTGTTATTCAAGTAGCTGGCAGGACCCAGCCAGTGGTATTACCAGTAGAGTGTTTACAACAAAACTGGTCAAAGCACTTGGACAGGCCCTTCCACACCTTTGTTGTCCAGTGTGTGTGTGTGTGTGTGTGTGTGTGTGTGTGTGTGTGTGTCCACACACACACACACGCACGCACGCACGCACACACAGAGTACAAATGCCTGTGGGTCAGCATTTGGAAGGACAGGTGGGTGTGTAGGTGCAGAGAGTGGAGGTGGTGGTGAAGAACCCTTACAGTGAAAGAAAAAAAAAACCCACAAAAACTCAAACATCCCTTGTTGTGATTGTCTGTCATCAAGTCATCCATTTTTATTATTATCATTATTATTATATTTTTTTTTTACAGAGTTGTCACTGACTGTTGTCATTATCATCCATGACAGAAAATACGCTACTTTCTTCTCATTCACTGTCTTTTTATTTTATCTTTTTTTTTTTTTAATTGATTTTATTTAGTTATTTATTAAAAAAAAAATTGTTTGCGTTAAAAAAAAAAAAATATTTATTAAAATTTTATTTATTTATTTTTTCTTTCTCAAGGCCTGACTAAGCGCGTTGGGTTACACTGCTGGTCAGGCATCTGCTTGGCAGATGTGGTGTAGCGTATATGGATTTGTCCGAACGCAGTGACGCCTCATTGAGCTACTGATACTGATATTGATACTGACTGTCGCCATATCATCAAAGACAGAAAATGATTTTCACTGTTGTCATTGTCTGACGTAGTTATCTTTCATGACAGAAAATGCATCACTTTGGTGTCAGTAGCTATTGCTATACCATCTATGACAGAAAATGCATCACTTTGGTGTCAGTAGCTATTGCTATACCATCTATGACAGAAAATGCATCACTTTGGTGTCAGCAGCTATTGCTATACCATCTATGACAGAAAATGCATCACTTTGGTGTCAGTAGCTATTGCTATACCATCTATGACAGAAAATGCGTCACTTTGGTGTCAGTAGCTATTGCTATACCATCTATGACAGAAAATGCATCACTTTGGTGTCAGTAGCTATTGCTATACCATCTATGACAGAAAATGCATCACTTTGGTGTCAGCAGCTATTGCTATACCATCTATGACAGAAAATGCATCACTTTGGTGTCAGCAGCTATTGCTATACCATCTATGACAGAAAATGCATCACTTTGGTGTCAGTAGCTATTGCTATACCATCTGTGACAGAAAATGCATCACTTTGGTGTCAGTAGCTATTGCTATACCATCTATGACAGAACATGCATCACTTTGGTGTCAGTAGCTATTGCTATACCATCTATGACAGAACATGCATCACTTTGGTGTCAGTAGCTATTGCTATACCATCTATGACAGAACATGCATCACTTTGGTGTCAGTAGCTATTGCTATACCATCTATGACAGAACATGCATCACTTTGGTGTCAGTAGCTATTGCTATACCATCTATGACAGAAAATGCATCACTTTGGTGTCAGCAGCTATTGCTATACCATCTATGACAGAAAATGCATCACTTTGGTGTCAGTAGCTATTGCTATACCATCTATGACAGAACATGCATCACTTTGGTGTCAGTAGCTATTGCTATACCATCTATGACAGAACATGCATCACTTTGGTGTCAGTAGCTATTGCTATACCATCTATGACAGAACATGCATCACTTTGGTGTCAGTAGCTATTGCTATACCATCTATGACAGAAAATGCATCACTTTGGTGTCAGTAGCTATTGCTATACCATCTATGACAGAACATGCATCACTTTGGTGTCAGTAGCTATTGCTATACCATCTATGACAGAAAATGCATCACTTTGGTGTCAGCAGCTATTGCTATACCATCTATGACAGAAAATGCATCACTTTGGTGTCAGTAGCTATTGCTATACCATCTATGACAGAAAATGCATCACTTTGGTGTCAGTAGCTATTGCTATACCATCTATGACAGAAAATGCATCACTTTGGTGTCAGCAGCTATTGCTATACCATCTATGACAGAACATGCATCACTTTGGTGTCAGTAGCTATTGCTATACCATCTATGACAGAACATGCATCACTTTGGTGTCAGCAGCTATTGCTATACCATCTATGACAGAACATGCATCACTTTGGTGTCAGTAGCTATTGCTATACCATCTATGACAGAACATGCATCACTTTGGTGTCAGTAGCTATTGCTATACCATCTATGACAGAAAATGCATCACTTTGGTGTCAGTAGCTATTGCTATACCATCTATGACAGAAAATAACTTCTTTGTTGTCACTGTCATGTCTTTTTTTGTTTTGTTTTTTGCACATTATCTCAACACTACCACGTTTTCCTTTTCATTCTGTGTTTGTCAAATTTATTCTTCTTTTTGTACTTTTATTTCTAGATAATTTCTTTTTCTTTTTAGATGCTTTTATTGTCGTCGAATTTATTGTAGTTGTATTGTGACATTATGAAATAAAGTATTGTTTAAACTAGTGACAGAAGATGGGAAAGCTAATAATGAAAATCAGACGATGTTCAGCATTAGCAATATACAGTTTTAGCTACATCTACTATCTGCAGTGAAACGAAAAACAAGAGAGGCAAGGCCTTCAAGACTCACTTGTGATACACTTAAAAAAAAAAAAAAAAAAAAAAAAAAAAAAAAAATCCAAGCTTTTTATGTATTGAGTATAATTTCAAATTGTAATGTTTAAGATGAGAAAGATCAGTTTAAAGCAAATAAAGTCCCCTAACATTAATTACAGAGTAAATTCCCTTGTTTACTATCTGCACCAAAACGTTTGCAAAATAAATAAAATTTCCATGCTTAGCAAAAGAAGTTCCTGTTTGAACAAAAAATGATAATAATGACTGCTCTTGTTGTTGGGTCGAATATCAGATCAAAGTGCCAAGTTTAGAGAATACAAAAAATATAAATATAACAGTAAATGCAGTTTGCATATAATTAAGCTTCATTTTTTAAATTTTTTTGTGCCCATCCCAGAGGTGCAATATTGTTTTAAACAAGATGACTGGAAAGAACTGAATTTTCCCTATTTTTATGCCTAATTTGGTGTCAGCTGACAAAGTATTTGCAGAGAAAATGTCAATGTTAAAGTTTACCACGGACACACACACACACACACACACACACACACACACACACAACCGAACACCGGGTTAAAACATAGACTCACTTTGTTTACACAAGTGAGTCAAAATGTTTGGACTAATTTGTTGTTCTGGAAACCGGAAAAAAAAAAATTAAAATTAGAATTAAAAC
>NC_134881.1:56006522-56011916 GCF_041734735.1 Babylonia areolata | reverse complement strand
GATGTGGTGTGGTGTGGTGTGCTGCGCTGTCTTGTGTTGTATTGTAATAACAGATTTCTCTGTGTGAAATTCGGGTCTACCCATGACGCCCCTCATAAAACATCTCTGCAGCACGCCCTCACGCACTTGCGCGCGCGCGCACACACACACACACACACACACACACACACACACACACACGCTCACTCACTCACACGCACACTTACAGCACGCACACACACTCACTCACTCACTCACTCGCACGCACGCACCCACGCACACACACACACACACACACACACACACACACACACACACACACACACACAGAGTGTCTTCCCACAGACCACGTGAGGTGACAGCAGAATGGAAGAACGTCGGCAGGTCATGGATACAGTCATCACGTCATCTCTCATACGTCACAACAACCCCTCAGGGCCATAGATCGCTATCGACGTCATAAACAGTTCAACCACGTGACAGCGGCGAGAACTCCAGCCCGGTGGACCTCACTGTAGCCAAGAGGTTTCACCGATAGTTGAATTCGTTTCATGATGTAGAGGTCCACCCATCCCCCCGATAGTTGAATTCGTTTCATGATGTAGAGGTCCACCCATCCCCCCACGCCCACCCCTCATGCTCAACCACCATCCCCCCCACCCGCGCCCCCAGCCCCACCTCCGCTCCCTCCTCCCCCCCTCCGCCCCCCAACTCCCCCACACACACATCCTTCTGTCCTCAGTGTATTAATAATGAACATGGAAGATTGATCAACAAATGTATCGGATACCAATTACGTGGTAGATACTACACTGCGAATATTTCCAATCAAATAAGATCAATAGCAACATCAACGTTATTACAATGATAGTTATCCTCCTCCTGCTCCTGCTCCTGCTCCTCCTTCTCCTCCTCCTCCTCCTCCTCCTCCTCATCATCATCATCATCATCCTCATCATCATCATCATCATCATCATCATCATCAGCAGCAGCAGCAGCAGCACCATCATAATCATAATCATAATACACGAACCAACACAAATGGATGGATGCGGATGTTGAGACCCCCAGGTGACATATGACAGGAGTCGCCCTTGGAGAGATGGGCGGAAGTGACTGTGGTGACACGCTGTCCCTGGCATTGCTGTGTATATGGATGGGAGGGAAGGGATGCCGGCCCGTCACGTGACACCAGATCAACAACAAATGCCAGCCCTCCTTTCTGATGACCTGGATGTGTATCGGGTCTTTGCCTGAAAACAGCCCTGGACCCCCGTCACCCAACAAGACTTCCCTCTCTTGGCGGAAGGAGAAACGAGTGCTTCATCTACAAAGACACAGGTAGCCCCAGTGTCCCGGATGGTATCTCTGACCTTGCCCTCGACGATGCTGAGGAATGTGGCCAGGGAGTCCTCCCGTTCGCCTGTCACACTCTGAAAGCAATCAGCATGGTCCACGACCTGGACTAAATTACCTTTCTGGTAACGACTTGGCTGTGCAGAGGACAAGGCCGGGCAATCACGTCGGAGGTGTCCTCGCTTTCCACAGTTCCAACAGCTAACTGGAGGGTGAGGCTGTGCGCCGGATGGTGACTTTTCGCCAGAACGATGGGGCAGAGTACCCCGATCCGGCATCCGAGGATGTCTACCCTGACCCACGCTCCGCAAGCCAGTACCCCCCCTCGCATCTCTCCTAGCTTCCTCATAACCATCAGCTCTACGAGCCGCCGCCATGAGATCATCTGGGTGACTGTCTCGGACTTGCACAGCAATGTCCTGTGGCATGAAAAGAGTACACCTGCTCTAGGAGGATCAACTCTCGCAGAGGGATGGAAGACAACTGCTCCCAATTCGTCAGAGCTTTATCAAGCCTGACCGAGCACTGTGCCCAAGTCTCGTCGGGTCGCTTCCTTATATCACGGAACTTGCGGCGGTATGCCTCCTGTGTAAGCCGGTACTGTGCCCGCATTGCTCTACACAAGTCCGCATAAGTACCTTCTGGTGGAAGCGTATTATACGCCTCCCTGGCCTTCCCAGACAGAGATGCAGACATGTGCACCTTCTTAGCACTGTCTTCTAAACCATAATCCCGAGCAACTGACTCAAAGTGCTCTATAAAGGCATCCACGTCCTCCCCTTCACGGAAGATAGGAACTTAGGAGCAGGAGGGAGAACAGCTGCAGGGACTTGTGCAGACCGTGCAGCCTGTGATAACACAGCCACCCTTGCCATCAAGTCTGCAAACTGTTGGTCCCTTCTGTCTCTATCCTCTTTCTCTGTTCTCTTTCCTCTTGCCTGCGCTCTTTCTCCTCACGCTCTACTTTTTCTCTCTGTTCTCTTTCCTCTTGCCTGCGCTCTTTCTCCTCACGCTCTACTTTTTCTCTCTGCCTCTCCTCCTTCCGGCTGTTCTCCAGGTACATAATTACCTGGGCAACCTCGGAGCCACCAGAGCCTGAACGAGCTCTTACCGGAGGAGGTTCGATGAATGAAAGATCATCGAGACCTACGCTGGACCAGACAGGGGTAGCCGGCGACCTGAAAGTCGATGCCCGCGTGTGCGGCAGCACGGTTGCCCGCTCAGGAGGCAACCCTGCTACAGGGAATGAGCTTCCCTGCACGGGCGGTATTCCGAAGGTCGGAGCTGTCCTTCCTGTCTCAGACCTAAAAGTCACCGGTCCGTGACCTGGGGTATGTCCCAGCCGCGGCAGAGGCGGGTATATGGCCTGCAAGACTGATACTGGGGCCAACCTCAGACTTGACAAAGAGACCCCAGCGGAAATAGCCTGCTGAGTCGGCTGAGTATCCAGTGATATACAAGCTGGTGTCAAAGGAGGAGTACACGCGCCAAGGATACCACCTTGTCGCACCGGTGTTACACTACCCACGTCACTGGTGGAGACATGCCTGTCTGACCTACAGGTCGAAACATCCGTCATGGTTGTCGTGACCACACTAGTTGCCCCAATAGCTAGAGCAGCCTGACTTCTAGTCAAAGGTCCACACGTGCGGACTGGTATAACACTTGGCATGGTACTGTGAGTCAGTAGCTCATCCATATCTCAAAACTACTCAGTACCCTCCGACCACCAACTTTAGGAAAAAAAAAAAAAACAACCACCAATCTTGATCTTGGCACTGAACTCTCCCTACACAACCCGTGACAGAAGAACGTTGGAGCGTAAGAATAAGTTGGTATACACACTCCCCTGTCCTGGCAAAAATAAGTGCCAGGGAGTGTCAAACTAAGCAAAATTATGCTGCGAGGAACCACAGCATTCAACGATCTAAAGCCTAGGAGTGGCTAAGGACTGGCTGCTAAGCAGTGAAGAGGTCGCGCCTCGCGCAGCCCTGCCCACCAGAACAGAGCGCCAGGGACTTCGCCCAGTAACCCCAGACCTGAACCCCACACTACCAAGCACGCAAGGAGGGGTCCCAACCTCCCTTGCGACTCCTCAATCCCGCCAACCTCCCACGTTAAAGGCAACAAAAAATTAAAACAGAATAAACTAAAGAAACTGACAAACGTACACGCCCACGAATTCCGGGGCCCCACCCAAGAGTGTGCGAGTTCGCAGGTGTCAATCCCGGACGAGCCCCCAAACTGTCACACACTCCAGAAATCTGGGCAAGCCCAAAAGTCAGGAGACGTGGACTTTTAGGGTCGACACCGCGCAACACACACTCCCAAGAAGGACGCAGAAATCCGTGTACGATTTTACAACTTTTATTCACACAATCACACACATATGGGTACAGGACCTACTTCCTAAGCTATCCCCAAACCCAAACCCTCGCCCCCACCTAACTCCAAACCACCCCTCCTTAAACCACCTTTAACCCCCCACCGGGACAAAATCAAGAAACGAAAGAAAAACGAACCAAACACATACACACTCGCACATTCACTGCACAAGCGGCAACGTTCATTTGACTCATCTGTCACTCGTTGACGGACTGAAAAATCCCTGCTCCAGGCTGAGAGTCGAACGCTGACTACAATCTCTCCCTCGACGTCCAGCTCACCCACAGAGCACCCCACCAGATGAGTCCGGGAGGTCGCGGCAAGCAGGGCAGGCTGCGGTCGAAGGTCGACGCCGAGGGACGATCTGGATCCCCAGGGTGCGACCCCGGGGTTTTGTGTCAGCGCTCGGCTCCTCAGGTGGAAGACCCCGAGGGGCGACCTCGGAGCTGGGACAGCAGAGCAGTCGATTTGCCGCTACTTGACAAACAAGCAAGCTGGGGACGGGGATAACCCCCTGTCAGTACCAGTCCATAACCGCATAACCCTATGCGCGTTGGGCGACCTAAGAAGCCACAGGTTGTGCTCTCATTCATCCAACAAGCACTCTAAGGCAAAATAATGAACAACCACTGTCATACACCAATCGCACGACAACATGCATGCCTGGAAGTGAGGGGTCCGGAACCTGCCAGGGTACCGGCCGTCGCCCTACTTATACGGTGGCACAGGTCAACCCAAGACTCGAACCCCAAACCTTGTGCCGCGCATCCTGAAGCATGCTCCCACAGCGCTACGCTGCCAGAATCGAAGGCCCAATCAAGGTAACCTCCCTTGCACAAGCAGACATGTTGAAACAGAACATTCAAAAAGGAAAAATTATGATAGCGTCAGCACATGGCTGCCAAAGCCATTCGGATCACAAGCAGAGCAATTAAAGTGAACAAATCAATACACAAACTCTTCCAGTGCTCGGTCCATACAGGGAGAGAACTCAGTGACCTATTATTGCCTCAATAGCTTACACGGAATGCACTATCTTCTGACACGCTGCTAACAGCGGCCACTTACGCAGGTTTAAGGACCTATCGAAACATAGTATTTGCCCCAACGTCTCCCTCACATTCCCGATACTAACATCAGCTTGTAAGCTTTACATATCCAACGTACACTCTGTCGAACAAATTACGGAGATTATACTATTCCCTCACACTTCCTCACAAGTGTATTAATATAAACTCAAACCCGTAACACACGGAATGATAATTATAACACTGGACCGTTACACAACAGTCTGTAACATCAGGTAATCGTAACAGTCTCATAAAGTGACCCCAGCCACTGTCCAACCCACAGACCTCCCAAAAGTGGAAAAGACAACTAAAGACACTCGAAACAGTTACCGCCTGATACAAGGTTACCTCAAGACAGCTTGTGATGGGCGAAGGTGGTGACTTGGGTGGGACCTTCAGCCGGGCACTGCAGCCTCTGCTCACCGGCTTGCTAAAAATCAGGCAGAGGTTCTGGCTGGCCAAGAATTCCATTCCATCAGCCTTCCGGGCCTCTGCCACAAGGTCCGCGCTCTCTGACGTCTCAGAGTCAAGTCACACCTAATCACAGTCAGCTGCAGCCAGGTAAACGGCAGGTGAGCGCGAGTTCTGCACTTGGCTCGCTAAC
>NC_134881.1:55991522-55999022 GCF_041734735.1 Babylonia areolata | reverse complement strand
ATACACAGACTAAAAACAGACATCTTTAAACAGACTAAAAACAGACAGCTATAAACAGACTAAAGACAGACATATATAAACAGACTAAAGGCAGACAGCTATAAACAGACTAAAGACAGACATCTATAAACAGACTAAAGGCAGACAGCTATAAACAGACTAAAGACAGACATATATAAACAGACTAAAGACAGACAGCTATAAACAGACTAAAGACAGATATATAATAAACAGACTAAAGACAGACATATATAAACAGACTAAAGACAGACATCTATAAACAGACTAAAGACAGATATATAATACACAGACTAAAAACAGACATATATAAACAGACTAAAGACAGACATCTATAAACAGACTAAAGACAGATATATAATACACAGACTAAAAACAGACATCTATAAAAGACTAAAAACAGACATCTGTAAACAGACTAAAGACACACAGCTATAAACAGACGAAAGG
This sequence comes from Babylonia areolata, assembly GCF_041734735.1. Taxonomy (NCBI): domain Eukaryota; kingdom Metazoa; phylum Mollusca; class Gastropoda; order Neogastropoda; family Buccinidae; genus Babylonia; species Babylonia areolata. The sequence continues at coordinate 55,998,554 of NC_134881.1, read as the reverse complement.
CACACAGCTATAAACAGACGAAAGGCACACAGCTATACACAGACTAAAGGCAGACAGGCAATACACACACTAAAGGCAGACATCTATAAACAGACTAAAGGCAGACATCTATAAACAGACTAAAGGCAGACAGCTATAAACAGACTAAAGGCAGGCAGCTATAAACAGACAAAAGGCAGATATATATAAACAGACTAAAGGCAGGCAGCTATAAACAGACAAAAGGCAGATATATAATACACAGACTAAAAACAGACATCTTTAAACAGACTAAAGACAGACATCTATAAACAGACTAAAGACAGACATATATAAACAGACTAAAGACAGACATCTATAAACAGACTAAAGACAGACATCTATAAACAGACTAAAGACAGACAGCTATAAACAGACTAAAGGCAGACAGCTATAAACAGACTAAAGACAGACAGCTATAAACAGACTAAAGACAGACAGCTATAAACAGACTAAAGGCAGATATATATAAACAGACAAAAGGCAGATATATAATACACAGACTGAAAACAGACATCTTTAAACAGACTAAAGACAGACATATATAAGCAGACTAAAGGCAGACAGCTATAAACAGACTAAAGGCAGATATATATAAACAGACTAAAGACAGACATCTATAAACAGACTAAAGACAGACATATATAAACAGACTAAAGACAGACATATATAAACAGACTAAAGGCAGACAGCTATAAACAGACAAAAGGCAGATATATATAAACAGACTAAAGACAGACATCTATAAACAGACTAAAGACAGACATATATAAACAGACTAAAGACAGACATATATAAACAGACTAAAGGCAGACAGCTATAAACAGACTAAAGACAGACATATATAAACAGACTAAAGACAGACAGCTATAAACAGACTAAAGGCAGACAGCTATAAACAGACTAAAGGCAGACAGCTATAAACAGACTAAAGATAGACATATATAAACAGACTAAAGATAGACATCTATAAACAGACTAAAGACAGACATATATAAACAGACAAAAGGCAGATATATAATACACAGACTGAAAACAGACATCTTTAAACAGACTAAAGACAGACATATATAAGCAGACTAAAGGCAGACAGCTATAAACAGACTAAAGGCAGATATATATAAACAGACTAAAGGCAGACAGCTATAAACAGACTAAAGACAGACATATATAAACAGACTAAAGACAGACATATATAAACAGACTAAAGACAGACAGCTATAAACAGACTAAAGACAGACATCTATAAACAGACAAAAGGCACATATATAATACACAGACTAAAAACAGACATCTTTAAACAGACTAAAGACAGATCTATATAAACAGACAAAAGGCAGATATATAATACACAGACTAAAAACAGACATCTTTAAACAGACTAAAGACAGACATATATAAACAGACTAAAGACAGACAGCTATAAACAGACTAAAGACAGACATATATAAACAGACTAAAGACAGACATATATAAACAGACTAAAGGCAGACATCTATAAACAGACTAAAGACAGACATATATAAACAGACTAAAGGCAGACAGCTATAAACAGACTAAAGACAGATATATATAAACAGACTAAAGACAGACATCTATAAACAGACTAAAGACAGACATCTATAAACAGACTAAAGGCAGACAGCTATAAACAGACTAAAGACAGATATATAATACACAGACTAAAAACAGACATCTATAAAAGACTAAAAACAGACATCTGTAAACAGACGAAAGGCACACAGCTATACACAGACTAAAGGCAGACAGGCAATACACACACTAAAGGCAGACATCTATAAACAGACTAAAGGTAGACATCTATAAACAGACTAAAAACAGACAGCTATAAACAGACTAAAGGCAGACATCTATAAACAGACTAAAAACAGACATCTATAAACAGACTAAAGGTAGACATCTATAAACAGACTAAAAACAGACAGCTATAAACAGACTAAAGGCAGACATCTATAAACAGACTAAAGGCAGATATATATAAACAGACTAAAGGCAGACAGCCATAAAAGCAGACAGCTATAAACAGACCAAGGACAGACAGCTATAAACAGACCCATGGCAGAGATGAGCGAGTGTCATGACCTGAATGACAGGGGAAGTCTGACATTTCCCACGTGACTTAAAAAGATCGGATCACCTTGGAGAGAGAGAGAGAGAGAGGACAGTCAGACTGTAGGACATCACTCAAGGGCAGGGTATTGCATCTCTCTCTCTCTCTCTCTCTCTCTCTCTCTCTCTCTCTCTCGCTTTTGAATGCATATAGCCAATTACGTATGCATGTGTGGACACAGAAGCAGATATACAAATGAAAGAAATATCTTCCATGATTCGCGTACGGGCGCGCGTGCTCACATGCAGACACTTGCTTAGTTGGTCAGGAATTTGAGCACACTCCCAAAGTCGCATCAGCGTAGTGGACAACCCTTGATTTTGTGGTTCTAATCTTCCCATTTGAGTCCATAGGCCATACTCTCACACACACACACACACACACACACACACACACACACACACACACACCACTTCTGCTGGGTTCAAACCCCGCGTCCTCGCCGTCGTCAGTCCGCCACGCTAACCACTTGGCCACCGGCGACGACTGGTTGTCGTAATAGTAGGATGGGTGTCGTGCCGATTTACCTATTCCAATTTCGCCCGTTCCCAGTCCCCCCCCCCCCACACACACACACACAGACACACATACACACACACTTAAACCACTCGACAGCAACATCATAATTGTACTCGAAAAGACACTGATTGTTCTTTTGTATTAATTTTTTAGTGTACATAGTCTCAACAACACACCTTCCAAATTGCACGCACACACGCACACATTCATGTCTAAAAGTTTACAAGTTAAAAGCATAAAACGCTCCATCCAAAACTCAGACCTCTCATACAAAAAGAGCAGACGAAACGGGACAGAGTCCAATTCTCAAACAGGCCACGTGAGCGGCTGAACGAGCACAGAATAGGCAAAACGGAAATAGGCGAATGGGACCTGTACTGTAGTTTAGGACTGAGTTTAACGACCTATAGGCTTAACTAATAGGCAAAACGGAAATAGGCGAATGGGACCTGTACTGTAGTTTAGGACTGAGTTTAACGACCTATAGGCTTAACTAATAGGCAAAACGGAAATAGGCGAATGGGACCTGTACTGTAGTTTAGGACTGAGTTTAACGACCTATAGGCTTAACTCCCGCGCACGAACTTTTAGAAAACATCTTTTTTTTTTTAATCCGTGGTTGACGCCTTCTTTGTTGAAAGTGTCAGACAAAAGCGTTTAGCAAGATATTATAGAAACCACCCACACTCCGTTAGATTCCACTCATTGTTTCTGAAGAAAAAAAACTGAAAAAAAGAAAAGAATCTTGTTAAAACTTAAAAAAAGAAAGAAAAAAGAATCTTGTTAAAACTTAAACTTAGCACTTCTTTCTTCTATTTGTAGTTCCTTTCGGTAAAGTTATGTCTGTTGTTAACAGTGGCTGAGGGTAAATTATTAATGTGTACATTGTTTGCGCGAATGGGCTTCCCCCATCCCCCCCCCCCCACCGCCCCCTTCCCCCCCCCTTTTTTTTTGTTTGTTTGTTTTGTTCTTTGGCATCATTCTTATCGTTTGTATGCTACATGTTAAAGATGTATGAATGAAATGTTTCAATGCCCTCAGGGGGTACAAGAACTAAACTTTTCAATGCCCTGAGGGGGTACAAGAACTAAACTTTTCAATGCCCTCAGGGGGGTACAAGAACTAAACTTTTCTATGCCCTCAGGGGGTACAAGAACTAAACTTTTCTATGCCCTCAGGGGGTACAAGAACTAAACTTTTCAATGCCCTCAGGGGTACAAGAACTAAACTTTTCAATGCCCTGAGGGGGGTACAAGAATTAAACGTTTCAATGCCCTCAGGGGTACAAGAACTAAACTTTTCAATGCCCTCAGGGGTACAAGAACTAAACGTTTCAATGCCCTCAGGGGTACAAGAACTAAACTTTTCAATGCCCTGAGGGGGGTACAATAACTAAACGTTTCAATGCCCTCAGGGGGTACAAGAACTAAACTTTTCAATGCCCTCATGGGGTACAAGAACTAAACTTTTCAATGCCCTCAGGGGGTACGAGAACTAAACGTTTCAATGCCCTGACGGGGTACAAGAACTAAACTTTTCAATGCCCTCAGGGGGTACAAGAACTAAACTTTTCAATGCCCTCAGGGGGTACAAGAACTAAACTTTTCTATGCCCTCATGGGGGACAAGAACTAAACTACAAGAACTAAACTTTTCAATGCCCTCATGGGGGACAAGAACTAAACTACAAGAACTAAACTTTTCTATGCCCTCATGGGGTACAAGAACTAAACTTTTCAATGCCCTCAGGGGGTACAAGAACTAAACTTTTCTATGCCCTCAGGGGGTACAAGAACTAAACTTTTCAATGCCCTGAGGGGGGTACAAGAACTAAACGTTTCAATGCCCTCAGGGGGTACAAGAACTAAACTTTTCAATGCCCTCAGGGGGTACAAGAACTAAACTTTTCAATGCCCTCATGGGGGACAAGAACTAAACTACAAGAACTAAACTTTTCAATGCCCTCATGGGGGACAAGAACTAAACTACAAGAACTAAACTTTTCAATGCCCTCATGGGGTACAAGAACTAAACTTTTCAATGCCCTCAGGGGGTACAAGAACTAAACTTTTCTATGCCCTCAGGGGGTACAAGAACTAAACTTTTCTATGCCCTCAGGGGGGTACAAGAACTAAACTTTTCAATGCCCTGAGGGGGTACAAGAACTAAACTTTTCAATGCCCTGAGGGGGTACAAGAACTAAACTTTTCAATGCCCTGAGGGGGTACAAGAACTAAACTTTTCAATGCCCTCAGGGGGTACAAGAACTAAACTTTTCTATGCCCTCATGGGGGACAAGAACTAAACTACAAGAACTAAACTTTTCAATGCCCTCATGGGGTACAAGAACTAAACTTTTCAATGCCCTGAGGGGGTACAATAACTAAACGTTTCAATGCCCTCAGGGGGTACAAGAACTAAACTTTTCAATGCCCTCAGGGGGGTACAAGAACTAAACGTTTCAATGCCCTCAGGGGGTACAAGAACTAAACGTTTCAATGCCCTCAGGGGGTACAAGAACTAAACGTTTCAATGCCCTCAGGGGGTACAAGAACTAAACTTTTCAATGCCCTCAGTGGGGTACAAGAACTAAACTTTTCAATGCCCTCAGGGGGTACAAGAACTAAACGTTTCTATGCCCTCAGGGGGTACAAGAACTAAACGTTTCAATGCCCTCAGTGGGGTACAAGAACTAAACTTTTCAATGCCCTCATGGGGGTACAAGAACTAAACCTTTCAATGCCCTCATGGGGTACAAGAACTAAACTTTTCTACATTTGCCTTTGCCTTTTGTGGGCGGTTTTTGTGTTTTTTTCTCCCTTTTTTCCCCCTTTGTTTTGGTCATCTGCCTTCTCGGATGACAAGGTCACAATGCTTTGTCTCCAGTCACCTTGATGACAAGGTCACAATGCTTTGTCTCCAGTCACCTTGATGACAAGGTCACAATGCTTTGTCTCCAGTCACCTTGATGACAAGGTCACAATGCTTTGTCTCCAGTCACCTTGATGACAAGGTCACAATGCTTTGTCTCCAGTCACCTTGATGACAGTGACTGACCCCAAGGTAAGATGACAACAACAACAACAACAAAAACAGTCGACCTCCACGAGTACAGGTCTTGAATTCCCGGGGAAACAACCACGTGATGATACTCACCACGGTAACCCTCAACCCCCCACCCCCTCACCACCACCACCACCATCCTCCAGGTGCGTGAGTGTTTGTCATGTGTCTGTTACTGTCTGTCTTTCACAGCCACCTTGTCTGTCTGTCTGTCTGTCTGTACACCATGGTGTCTTTTCATCTTTCTGCCTGAAAAACAACAACAACAAAATAACAAATAAACATTTCCAAATGCACAACAGCGTCACACACAAGTTCAGAAAACAAAAACAAAAAACGTCTCAAAACCGCAAGAGAGTATCCAGACAACGTTTGCAAACTCAATAAACGTACAGGTAAAAAATTAATGACTTTTTGGCCTCCTTTGAGCATATTACAAATGATAAATTCCGATTAAGGAGACAATTAATTTCCAAATGGATGAATAAAGAGGTATTGTATTGTATTGTATTGTATTGTATTGTATTGTAAATATTTTCGGCGCATACTTTTTTCGCAGCTGATCATACTTGAGACATTCCATCATAAGATGGACTGAACTCATCCCCAGTCACAGACGTGTTACAAACCCCCTTTCGTAATTGAGTGGTATGCCATTGCGTCTCCATATTTCTCTTTCCAACTACTTCGAAATTTGAAAAAGCTGATTATGTAATTGTCAGATATTTGACTTGTGTGTCTTTCCATTCCATTGAATTTCGATCGGACAAACATTTATTTATTACTTCTAGAGCCTGTCTCCATGGATTTTGAAAATAATTTTTCAACGCTACGAATATTGACATTCTTGAAGAAAGATTCCCTCTCTAAGAAGGATTGAGCATCCCAAACACAGCCATACCCTGATTCTTTTTAAATTTGTCTGATATTACTCATCCACTTTGAAGAATAAATACCATTTCTATATAGATAACATAATATCAAGCTTCTTTTTCCAGAACGTGTTTGATAACACTAAGTTGGTGTTATACACACACACACACACACACACACACACACACACACACACACACACACACACGGGCATACATACATATATACACAAAATATTATTCTCTTTATTTTATACCATTTATGTAGGTGATGAAAAACAAACAAATAATGGAATCGTAAACAGCGCAATATTTTCCTTGCCTAATTCCTGAATACTTTTGAACTCCTACAGTCAAACACTGTTCACTGCAGTCCCCTTTCTGACTTCAAAGGAATCCGCTTCAAGGAGGCAAAAACCTTTGAACTAAC
>NC_134881.1:55961522-55971522 GCF_041734735.1 Babylonia areolata | reverse complement strand
GCCTGCGACGGACAGCAGGGATATTCCACGATGGTTGTCACAGGCCTGACGATTTCCTTTGTGCTTGTACAGGTGTATGATGGAAGCGTCTTTGAAGTCCTGTGGAACTGCCTCATGCTGCCAGATGAGCTGGAACAGCTGATGAAGCTTCTCAGTCAGCGCCATACCACCTTCTTTGTAGACCTCAGCTGGAATGGAGTCTGAGCCAGGGGCTTTGCCATTGGATAGCAGACGGATAGCTTTCTGGGTCTCCTCCAAAGTTGGAATGGCATCGAACGACTCACTGACTGGCACCTGGGGGAGTCGGTCGATGGCTTCATCATTGATGGTGGAGGGGCGGTTCAGTACGCTGTCAAAGTGTTCAGCCCATCTCTCAAGGATCCCGTCCTTGTCAGTGATCAGGGTAGAACCATCAGCACTGAGGAGTGGAGCAGATCCGGAGGTGGTGGGACCGTAGACTTCTTTCAGGCCGTTATAGAAGTTCTTCATGTCGTTCCTGTCTGCAAAGCCCTGGATCTCATCAGCTTTGTTGCTCAACCAGGAATCCTGCATCTGCTGCAGCTTCAGCTGGATGGTGCTGCGTGCGCTCTTCAGTATGTCTTTCTTTGACTGTGACTTGGGATCTTCAATGTGGGCTCTGTAGGCTTGGCGTTTGTCTTCCAGCAGCTGCTTGATCTCAGTGCAGTTCTCATCAAACCAGTCTTTGTGCTTCCTGACAGAAGGGCCCAGGCACTCCATGGCAGTGTTGTACACCGTCTCATGCAGTGCGCCCCATGCTGTCTCCACATTCTGGTTGTCCAGCACGGTGCACTCAAGGCGTTCCTCCAGGGTGTCAGCAAAGCTCTGCGTGATGTTGCCTAGCTCCAGCTTGTTGACATTCAGGCGTTTGAGTGCTTTCATGCCCTGAGGCCGTCTCTTGGGCTGGATGCGGAGTTTGAGCTTGGAGACGATAAGGCGGTGGTCTGTCCAGCACTCGGCGCCACACATGGCCCTCGTGACTCGTACGTCCTGCCTGTCCCTCTTCCTGACGATGACAAGGTCGATGAGATGCCAATGCCCAGAGCGAGGATGCATCCATGACGTCCTGTTACGGGTAGGGAGGCAGAAGATGGTGTTTGTGATAAGAAGGTTGTGCTCGGCACATGTCTGGAGAAGTAGTTGGCCATTGCTGTTACAGTTACCAACCCCATGCTTCCCAATCAAGCCTTCCCAGGAGGTTCTGTCACAACTAACTCTCGCGTTAAAGTCACCAAGAATGATGAGTTTGTCTGCGTTGGGAACAGTGGTGATGACAGCGTTCAGGTCCTCGTAGAACTTGTCCTTGATCTCATCCGGGTTGGTCATGGTGGGCGCGTAGGCGCTGACAATGGTGGTAAACTTCTTAACTGTAAAGACATTCACACATACACACACATGCATAACAGATATGTAGCAAACATGCAGTTTCACAGATATGAAAGCACAATCACATACACATAAACGTACATGAGCCCCAACACACACACACACACACACACACACACACACACACACACACACACGTGAAGTGGATGATACTCTACTGTGTGGTCCCAATCTTTACAGTTAAGCGCACTCAGCTGTGGGGCAGGAGCCGATCGCTGGCCGATAAATCCCACCTCCGCTGGGATTCGAACCCGCATTTGCCGTGCCGTCAGTGCGTGACGTTAACCACTTCGCTACCGTTGTCACCTTCTTTCCTTCAGTTCACCTGGTGTTGAACCCTTCTTCTGGTCTACTGACGGGATCAGGATGGTAAGGTGGTGGTGGTGGTGAAGGTGAAGGTGGTTATGATTCTGGTTTGTTATGGGAGAGAGAGAGGGGGAGGGGGAGTAATGAACAGTTATTTTCACATTTCCATCTGCTGTTCAGCTGTTCTTTTTATGGAACCCGTGCACTCTTATCAGGCCGTTGTCGTGTTAAGACCCTGTTTTAAGTCTGTCATTTGGAGGTTGACCAAAAAGAAAAATTGACGTCACTTGGTGATTAAATAAACGGAATGCATTTCATAATTATGCTAGCCAGGGTATTTTTGTGATTATTCTTCTGATCTTTCTTCTTGGTTATCACTATAACAGAAGACAAGCCCCCTTGCCCCCTCCCTCCCCATCCCCCCCCCCCCAACCCCCACCCCCCAACCCCGCCCCCAGTGTTTGTGTTTTCCATTCGGGTTCATTATTCCCTGTCATAATGATAATCGTTTGGCTGACTTTGCGGTCCTTGTGAGGGGCGGGTGGGGGGGGGGGGTACCTGAAGCTGGGTTATAATGCTGATTGTGTCTGCAGAAACAGAGAGAGGATGTGGCTGGGGTCTGAATCACGGAGGAGAGAGACTGTGTCAGCCTGGTGATCAAGTCCAAGCCAATCCAGGGGACGGGGAAATTCCCAACAGCATCTCTTCTGACAGTCTGGAACTGAAGATGGCTGCTGCAAATGACGTCAGCAACTGATTACTGTCGTTGATGGGGATGACCATGTGCACGTTCTTTCATTGTCGTGTGGAACGGCTGTGTGTGTGTGTTTGGCAGTGGCCGAGTGGTTTGACAGTCTACCCAGCAGTCTGCAGCATCACCTCAACACACTAGCAGGTTGTGACATCACCTCAAGACCCACACATTGTGACGTCATCACAATACCAAAAGATCGTGACGTCATCTCTACACCAACAGATGGTAGCATCATAATAAAAACATTAACGGACTATGATGTCACCTCAGCACCGCCGGAATCTGACGTCACTTCAACACCAACACTGTGACGTCATCTCTCCACCAACAGATTGTGGTATCAACTCAACGCCAACAGATTGTAGGATCATCAAAACACCAACAGATGTAGACGTCACTTCCACACCAACACTTTATAGCGACACCTCAGCACCAACAGACTGTGACGTGACCACAACACCAATAGATAGTGACGTCATCTCAACACCAACAGTTTGTAGCGTCTCGTCGACATCAACAAATTGTTACATAATCTCAACGCCAACAGATCGTGACGTCAGTACAACACTCACAGGTCGTCACGACATCTCTACACCAACAGATTATGATGTCATCATAACACCATCAGATTGTGTAGTCATCACAACACCAACAGATTATGTCGTCATCTCTTGCACCAACAGATTGTGGCGTCATCACAACACCAGTATTGGGTTGGAGCATTTCCTTCCGTGGGTGATTTTTTTTTTTTTTTTTTTTTTTTTTTAACCTCAACTGCAGACACTGTTTAAGTAAACTAATGAAAATGGAACAACTGAATTCTAAGACAAACTGCACATGCTGTTTCAACTTCTGTTAATAGAACTGTGACAACAGACTCTTACATAAACTGTAGATACCATTTAATTAAACTACTGGAAATGAAACAACAAATTCGTACACAAACTGCACATACTGATTAAACTTCTGTTGATAGAACAGTGGCAACAGAATTTGTACACAAATTGCAGGTACTGTTTAGTTAAACTACTGGAAATGAAACAACAGAGTTCTGATATGAACGGCGGGTACTGTTTAATTCAGGACAGGGGAGCACTATTGTAGTGTGGGATTTTCCAGCAGTCATCTCAGTCGTGAAACTGAACAGACTGGTGGTCTTGGCCCAGAGGTATGATTTGTCACTGAAACTCTATCCATCTTCTAAGAACGAATAAAGTGTTATTACCATCACAATCATTATAATTTTTACAACATATAAGAGAAGAATAACTTTATTATCTCAAATTAGAGAACTTTGGTCATTGTTGTATTCATTGCTGTTATTGTTCTTGTTCAGTTTTGGTTCAGTTGTCTCCACTGTTCATTGCTGTATTATTATTATTGTCTTTGTCAGTTAGTGTTGTTCTTGTTCAGTTTTGGTTCAGTTGTCTCCACTGTTCATTGCTGTATTATTATTATTGTCTTTGTCAGTTGAAAACTTGTTGCTCAAGTCTTCTTAATTGAACGCTGTATTGCACCTTGTTTCTTGATATTAACTCACTCAGTACGGCCAGTCCTCTCTTCTCCTCTACACAGACCCCTCGGATGTCCAGTGGGTGTCTGAATGACCCAACCTTTTGCTTCCGTCGTCAGAATTGTGGTATTCTTTGTCAACATTCACGTCTTCAGTATAAGAGCCTTCCGCTTGCAATATTTTGATGATGGTAATTGGGGTGAAAGGCTGTTAACGTCGTCTCTTTCGCCGTTCGTACGGAGAGAGTTAAAAATGTTTAAACCAATTGAAAACTGTCCACTTTGTAACTAATCACAGGGAAACTGACCACCTGTCAATCCATTGCGTGGACTCAGCCCAGTCCAGCGAAGCCAGTCGGAGAGACATTCATTAGCTGTCAAAAAGTCTTGTCAGTTGCAGATTATGCCCTCGCTGAGCTGGCCAAGACTGTCTCTTTCTCCGTCTCTATCTTCCCTTGCTGGGCAGCCAACAAGACACTCCGATCTCCAGCACAGTAAATTGTTTGCAGTTTTTGTGATAATTTGGTGAACATGCCTGTTGAGGGACTCCCATCGACGTTAGAAAGCATGCTAAACGCTGTGCTATAGGACATGAGGCTGTCCTCTTTCAAAATCGAAGGCAGAGGTGATCAGACTGTCGTCGTTCTCCGACTGACAACTAACGGTCGGCCCCCTGTTGCACAAGCTGAAGACTACAGTGCTGCTGTGTATCGCTGAAAGTGTCCGTCACAGATCAACAGAGAGAAGAGGAGAGCTGAAGCATACAGATAGAACCAGGAGAAAAATGCAAGTGGATGTGAATCGTCTCCTTTGGGTTTAGTTTTGCCAACCCGTCCCAGTCTTTTCCATGCCACTGACAACGCTGACATGCTGACATCTTTTCATGCCGACATGTCTGTGTACGACCACCACGCCCCTCCCTCTGCACCCCTATCATCGAGGGACACACGGCGTGACGACCAGCAGATCGACATGGCACACGGCGACACAAATTCACGTGCAGTGACAGTCCTCCACGATGAAGCCAGGCTGTAGACATACCTTGTGATGCAGAAATGTGAGTTAGAAGGCATTGGCCCGACTATCATGCCCCAAAACACCAACATAACTGACCCAGTTGTGGACAGTTTTCAACATGACTATCATGCCCCAAAACACCAACATAACTGACCCAGATGTGGACAGTTTTCAACATGACAATGAATTTTTTAACAGAAGCATGTTGATGTACTGCCAGATGTTTGCCCACAGATAATGTTGTGTCTTAAGGAGTCAGCCAAGAAAATGGACAATTTACTGAAAACGTTTAAAGATACAAAATCAAATTCTTGTAAAAGTGTTAAAAATGGATATCCTGATCTGGATATATCATGATTGATTTCACGTTTTTTGTTGTTGTTTTTTTGTTTTTTGTTTTGTTTTTGTTTGTTCTTTTTTTTTCACTTGCAGACTTGTGAAAACAAACATTGTGATTAGAAAGACTTTGTTTGACATAATTATAATTAGGTTCTCTCTCTCTCTCTCTCTCTCTCTCTCTCTCTCTCTCTCTCTCTCATGTGTGGTGGTTGTGATGGAATATGGTATATGTATATCACTACGGGTGACAAGCAAGCTTAGTTACATTGCAGGATGGACACAGGCTTTGACACACAACCAACGGGCGCAATAACCGAGTGATTAAAGCGTTGGACTTTCAATCTGAGGGTCCCGGGTTCAGATCTCGGTGATGGCGCCTGGTGGGTAAAAGGGTGGAGATTTTCCCTATCTCCCGGGTCAACATGTGCAGACCTGATCAAATACGCACCGTTAGAGATCCTGTAATCCATGTCAGCGGTCGGTGGGTTGTGGAAACAAGAACACCTAGCATGCACACCCCCGAAAGCGGAGTATGGCTGCCTACATGGCGGGGTAAAAACGGTCATACACGTAAAAGCCCACTCGTGTGCATACGAATGAATGTGGGAGTTGCAGCCCACAAAAGAAGAAGAAGAAGAGACACACAACAGACATGCTTGGGGGAATCTGGTGAAGAGTTGTTCTGTACGACGCTCCAATGCACTGACTTCACGAGTTAAAGGAAGGTGAAGAGTTGTTCTGTACGACGCTCCAATGCACTGACTTCACGAGTTAAAGGAAGGTGAAGAGTTGTTCTGTACGGCGCTCCAATGTACTGACTTCACGAGTTAAAGGAAGGTGAAGAGTTGTTCTGTACGGCGCTCCAATGCACTGACTTCACGAGTTAAAGGAAGGTGAAGAGTTGTTCTGTACGACGCTCCAATGCACTGACTTCACGAGTTAAAGGAAGGTGAAGAGTTGTTCTGTGCGGCGCTCCAATGTACTGACTTCACGAGTTAAAGGAATCTGGTGAAGTTGTTCTGTACGACGCTCCAATGCACTGACTTCACGAGTTAAAGGAATCTGGTGAAGAGTTGTTCTGTACGGCGCTCCAATGCACTGACTTCACGAGTTAAAGGAAGGTGAAGAGTTGTTCTGTACGGCGCTCCAATGCACTGACTTCACGAGTTAAAGGAATCTGGTGAAGAGTTGTTCTGTGCGGCGCTCCAATGTACTGACTTCACGAGTTAAAGGAAGAAGGAAGAAAACGAAGAACGAATTCTTCATCAACACACAAGCACACACAGACACTGCACTGCTTTGCCTGGCAAAATAATACTTTTGTCTGTAGCTTTTAAAAAAAACAGTCAAATTGCCACTTCCTACCATTTAATTAGACATATCAACAATGAACAAATAAATAAATAAATGAATAAAGAAATAAATGAATAGATAAAAACACACACAAAAAGAAATAGTCATTATCATCACTATCATCGTCTTTGAAGAGCTGAAATGCTACAGTTAGGAACCATAACATGACCGCTTTAAATTTGATGTTATTCTGGTACTTTTTTTCTTTTTTCTTTTTTTTCTTTCTTTTTTTTTTACACACACTGTTAGTGCGCATTGCCCAAGAGTTTTGAAGAGATGTGGTGAACTGCTGCTGAGGGAGCTACTGTTGTTGTAATACAAGCTATATGTGTGTATATGTGTATATTGCAGAAGAGTTTGAAGAACAGGTGTTGAGGGGCGGTGAAACTGACCACCTGCCAGTCACAGACATCACTTCACGTCCACTGGACAGCAAACAGTCACAGACATCACTTCACGTCCACTGGACAGCAAACAGTCACAGACATCACTTCACGTCCACCGGACAGCAAACAGTCACAGACATCACTTCACGCCCACCGGACAGCAAACAGTCACAGACATCACTTCACGTCCACTGGACAGCAAACAGTCACAGACATCACTTCACGTCCACTGGACAGCAAACAGTCACAGACATCACTTCAGACATCACTTCACGCCCCCTGGACAGCAAACAGTCACAGACATCACTTCACGTCCACTGGACAGCAAACAGTCACAGACATCACTTCACGCCCCCTGGATAACAGTCACAGACATCACTTCACACCCACCGGACAGCAAACAGTCACAGACATCACTTCACGTCCACCGGACAGCAAACAGTCACAGACATCACTTCACGCCCCCTGGACAGCAAACAGTCACAGACATCACTTCACGTCCACTGGACAGCAAACAGTCACAGACATCACTTCACGCCCACCGGACAGCAAACAGCAAACAGTCACAGACATCACTTCACGTCCACTGGACAGCAAACAGTCACAGACATCACTTCACGTCCACTGGACAGCAAACAGTCACAGACATCACTTCACGCCCACCGGACAGCAAACAGAAAACAGTCACAGACATCACTTCACGTCCACTGGACAGCAAACAGTCACAGACATCACTTCACGTCCACCGGACAGCAAACAGCAAACAGTCACAGACATCACTTCACGTCCACTGGACAGCAAACAGTCACAGACATCACTTCACGTCCACTGGACAGCAAACAGTCACAGACATCACTTCACGCCCCCTGGACAGCAAACAGTCACAGACATCACTTCACGTCCACTGGACAGCAAACAGTCACAGACATCACTTCACGTCCACCGGACAGCAAACAGCAAACAGTCACAGACATCACTTCACGTCCACTGGACAGCAAACAGTCACAGACATCACTTCACGTCCACTGGACAGCAAACAGTCACAGACATCACTTCACGCCCACCGGACAGCAAACAGAAAACAGTCACAGACATCACTTCACGTCCACTGGACAGCAAACAGTCACAGACATCACTTCACGTCCACCGGACAGCAAACAGCAAACAGTCACAGACATCACTTCACGTCCACTGGACAGCAAACAGTCACAGACATCACTTCACGTCCACTGGACAGCAAACAGTCACAGACATCACTTCACGCCCACCGGACAGCAAACAGCAAACAGTCACAGACATCACTTCACGTCCACTGGACAGCAAACAGTCACAGACATCACTTCACACCCACTGGACAGCAAACAGCAAACAGTCACAGACATCACTTCACGTCCACCGGACAGCAAACAGTCACAGACATCACTTCACGTCCACTGGACAGCAAACAGTCACAGACATCACTTCAGACATCACTTCACGTCCACTGAACAGCAAACAGTCACAGACATCACTTCACGTCCACTGGACAGCAAACAGTCACAGACATCACTTCACGTCCACTGGACAGCAAACAGTCACAGACATCACTTCACACCCAATGGACAGCAAACAGCAAACAGTCACAGACATCACTTCACGCCCACCGGACAGCAAACAGTCACAGACATCACTTCACGTCCACCGGACAGCAAACAGCAAACAGTCACAGACATCACTTCACGTCCACCGGACAGCAAACAGTCACAGACATCACTTCACGCCCACTGGACAGCAAACAGTCACAGACATCACTTCACGCCCCCTGGACAGCAAACAGTCACAGACATCACTTCACGTCCACTGGACAGCAAACAGTCACAGACATCACTTCACGTCCACCGGACAGCAAACAGCAAACAGTCACAGACATCACTTCACGTCCACTGGACAGCAAACAGTCACAGACATCACTTCACGTCCACTGGACAGCAAACAGTCACAGACATCACTTCACGCCCACCGGACAGCAAACAGAAAACAGTCACAGACATCACTTCACGTCCACTGGACAGCAAACAGTCACAGACATCACTTCACGCCCACCGGACAGCAAACAGCAAACAGTCACAGACATCACTTCACGTCCACTGGACAGCAAACAGTCACAGACATCACTTCACGTCCACTGGACAGCAAACAGTCACAGACATCACTTCACGTCCACTGGACAGCAAACAGTCACAGACATCACTTCACGCCCACCGGACAGCAAACAGCAAACAGTCACAGACATCACTTCACGTCCACTGGACAGCAAACAGTCACAGACATCACTTCACACCCACTGGACAGCAAACAGCAAACAGTCACAGATATCACTTCACGTCCACTGGACAGCAAACAGTCACAGACATCACTTCACGTCCACTGGACAGCAAACAGTCACCGACATCACTTCAGACATCACTTCACGTCCACTGAACAGCAAACAGTCACAGACATCACTTCACGTCCACTGGACAGCAAACAGTCACAGACATCACTTCACGTCCACTGGACAGCAAACAGTCACAGACATCACTTCACGTCCACTGGACAGCAAACAGTCACAGACATCACTTCACGTCCACCGGACAGCAAACAGTCACAGACATCACTTCACGTCCACCGGACAGCAAACAGTCACAGACATCACTTCACGCCCACCGGACAGGAAACAGCAAACAGTCACAGACATCACTTCACGTCCACTGGACAGCAAACAGTCACAGACATCACTTCACGTCCACTGGACAGCAAACAGTCACAGACATCACTTCACGCCCACCGGACAGGAAACAGCAAACAGTCACAGACATCACTTCACGCCCACTGGACAGCAAACAGTCACAGACATCACTTCACGTCCACTGGACAGCAAACAGTCACAGACATCACTTCACGCCCACCG
>NC_134881.1:55954022-55956522 GCF_041734735.1 Babylonia areolata | reverse complement strand
GTCAAGGCATGTAATAAACAAACTGCGTTAGATTAGAGTCAAGGCATGTAATAAACAAACTGCGTTAGACTAGAGTTAAGGCATGTAATAAACAAACTGCTTTAGACTAGAGTTAAGGCATGTAATAAACAAACTGCGTTAGATTAGAGTTAAGGCATGTAATAAACAAACTGCGTTAGATTAGAGTTAAGGCATGTAATAAACAAACTGCTTTAGATTAGAGTTAAGGCATGTAATAAACAAACTGCGTTAGATTACAGTTAAGGCATGTAATAAACAAACTGCTTTAGATTAGAGTTAAGGCATGTAATAAACAAACTGCGTTAGATTAGAGTTAAGGCATGTAATAAACAAACTGCATTAGATTAGAGTTAAGGCATGTAATAAACAAACTGCGTTAGATTAGAGTTAAGGCATGTAATAAACAAACTGCGTTAGATTAGAGTCAAGGCATGTAATAAACTGCTTTAGACTAGAGTTAAGGCATGTAATAAACAAACTGCGTTAGATTAGAGTCAAGGCATGTAATAAACTGCTTTAGACTAGAGTTAAGGCATGTAATAAACAAACTGCGTTAGATTAGAGTCAAGGCATGTAATAAACTGCTTTAGACTAGAGTTAAGGCATGTAATAAACAAACTGCGTTAGATTAGAGTCAAGGCATGTAATAAACTGCTTTAGACTAGAGTTAAGGCATGTAATAAACAAACTGCGTTAGATTAGAGTCAAGGCATGTAATAAACTGCTTTAGACTAGAGTTAAGGCATGTAATAAACAAACTGCTTTAGACTAGAGTTAAGGCATGTAATAAACAAACTGCTTTAGATTAGAGTTAAGGCATGTAATAAACAAACTGCTTTAGATTAGAGTCAAGGCATGTAATAAACAAACTGCTTTAGATTAGAGTTAAGGCATGTAATAAACAAACTGCGTTAGATTAGAGTTAAGGCATGTAATAAACAAACTGCGTTAGATTAGAGTCAAGGCATGTAATAAACAAACTGCTTTAGATTAGAGTCAAGGCATGTAATAAACAAACTGCGTTAGATTAGAGTTAAGGCATGTAATAAACAAACTGCGTTAGATTAGAGTTAAGGCATGTAATGTGAGCATCTTGTGACGTTTTTGTTTGTTTGTTTGTTTTCCTGTGACTTTTTTTCTTCAATTTTCTTTCCGATCACCGCTTTCCCACACCTCCAGTACAGTCCCCCTTTTTCTGTTGTTGCGGTTGTTTTCATTTTATGTCCGTGCTATTTTTATGTCCTGCCACCCCCCCACCACCACCACCCCCTTCCACCCTCTTCCTGGTGACTGGTTCACAAGACGACAAAGACACTGTGTAATTCTCGGGATTAAACATTTATTACCATCAGACGACAAAGACACTGTGTAATTCTCGGGATTAAACATTTATTACCATCAGACGACAAAGACACTGTGTAATTCTCAGGATTAAACATTTATTACCATCAGACGACAAAGACATTGTGTAATTCTCGGGATTAAACATTTATTACCATCAGACGACAAAGACACTGTGTAATTCTCGGGATTAAACATTTATTACCATCAGACGACAAAGACACTGTGTAATTCTCGGGATTAAACATTTATTACCATCAGACGACAAAGACACTGTGTAATTCTCAGGATTAAACATTTATTACCATCAGACAACAAAGACACTGTGTAATTCTCGGGATTAAACATTTATTACCATCAGACGACAAAGACATTGTGTAATTCTCGGGATTAAACATTTATTACCATCAGACGACAAAGACATTGTGTAATTCTCAGGATTAAACATTTATTACCATCAGACGACAAAGACACTGTGTAATTCTCGGGATTAAACATTTATTACCATCAGACGACAAAGACACTGTGTAATTCTCAGGATTAAACATTTATTACCATCAGACGACAAAGACACTGTGTAATTCTCGGGATTAAACATTTATTACCATCAGACGACAAAGACATTGTGTAATTCTCGGGATTAAACATTTATTACCATCAGACGACAAAGACATTGTGTAATTCTCAGGATTAAACATTTATTACCATCAGACGACAAAGACATTGTGTAATTCTCGGGATTAAACATTTATTACCATCAGACGACAAAGACACTGTGTAATTCTCGGGATTAAACATTTATTACCATCAGACGACAAAGACATTGTGTAATTCTCGGGATTAAACATTTATTACCATCAGACGACAAAGACACTGTGTAATTCTCGGGATTAAACATTTATTACCATCAGACGACAAAGACATTGTGTAATTCTCGGGATTAAACATTTATTACCATCAGACGACAAAGACACTGTGTAATTCTCGGGATTAAACATTTATTACCATCAGACGACAAAGACACTGTGTAATTCTCGGGATTAAACATTTATTACCATCAGACGACAAAGACATTGTGTAATTCTCGGGATTAAACATTTATTACCATCAGACGACAAAGACACTGTGTAATTCTCGG
>NC_134881.1:55906522-55949022 GCF_041734735.1 Babylonia areolata | reverse complement strand
CCTTTACATGTCTCTGTTTCCATCAACTGCTGTGTCTACCCTCGGTCACAGAACCCCTTGACATGTCTCTGTTTCCATCAACTGCTGTGTCTACCCTCGGTCACAGAACCCCTTTACATGTTTCTGTTTCCATCAACTGCTGTGTCTACCCTCGGTCACAGAACCCCTTGTACATGTCTCTGTTTCCATCAACTGCTGTGTCTACCCTCGGTCACAGAACCCCTTGAACATGTCTCTGTTTCCATCAACTGCGCTGGGCTCTTCAACACACCCAGACAGACAATAGCCTTGAGGCAAGAGGAGAGTTTCAGTTTCAGTTTCAGTTTCTCAAGGAGGCCTCACTGCGTACGGGCAAATCTATATACGCTACACCACAGCTGCTAAGGTTACCGTCTCCGAATGACTAGACACTCTCAGTTCGAATTTCCATTCAAATTTGGGAGAAAGGGGGAGAGCGGGATTCGAACCCTGAACCCCCAGGGACTCTGTATTGGCAGATTGAACGTCTTAACCATTCTGCCACCGTCCTCCCTGAAAGGAGGAGAGAGAGAAAGGAGGTGGGGTGGGGTGGGGGGTATCAAAGTCAACGCCTGGAACGGAACCCGCAAGCGCCCCTCAGGTACAGTGGAAAAAAAGGCAAACAGAAACAGGAACCTGGCTTACTGTATAAAGCTAGGGTGGGTGGAGGTGGGGGTGACATGGGGGCCACGGGAGGTTTGGGTGTGGGGGGATCGGGGTGTGGGAGGGGGGATCTGAAAGGCAGAGGTAATTATCATCAGTCCTGGAATGTGTGATCAATGCAAAAGCTAACAACAGCTAATTTTAGATCAGTGCCCCCTCTCTCTCTGTGTCTCTGTCTCTGTGTCTCCGTGTCTGTCTCTCTCTCTCTCTGTCTCTGTCTGTCTCTGTGTCTCTCTGTGTCTCTGTCTCTCTCTCTGTGTCTCTGTCTCTCTCTCTGTGTCTCTGTCTCTCTCTGTCTCTGTCTCTCTCTCTGTGTCTCTGTCTGTGTCTGTGTCTCTGTCTCTCTCTCTCTGTGTCTCTGTCTCTCTCTGTGTGTCTCTGTCTCTGTCTCTCTCTCTGTGTGTGTCTGTGTCTGTGTCTCTCTCTCTGTGTCTCTGTCTCTCTCTCTGTGTCTCTGTCTCTGTCTCTGTGTCTTTGTCTCTGTCTCTCTCTCTGTCTCTGTCTCTCTCTCTGTGTCTCTGTCTCTGTCTCTTTCTCTGTCTCTCTCTTGTTCCCTTGCCCCCTTCACTTTCCTCCTCTCACTCTCCCCTCCTCTCCTCTCCAAATCCCTTGGAGCGTTCTATTCCCCAGAGAACAAAGAATTGTACGGTCCTTTCCTCCACCACCACCACCAGCTGTGCTCTCACCCCTCCCCCTCTCACCCCCACCCACCCCTCTTACCCCCTCCCTGCCTGCCACAGTTTGATTGACACACTGACGTTGTGGGCGTGGCGGCCAGGAATCACTGGGCTTCACTGGCTTCCAAGACAGGTCAAGCATGTCTTGTCAACTATACTGACCATGTGGTAAGTCCCGAGGGTCGTGGTCAATACAGGCACAAAGACTTCTGCTGGAAGACTTATACTGGTCATCTTTTCTTCTGATCCTCTGCTTCTGGACCCAACCCCACCCCACCCCACCCCACCCCAGCCATTGTCTTTGTGAGGTGTCTTTGATTAAACGTGGTGGAGTTTGTGTGGGGGGGGGGGTGGGGGGGGGGGGGCGGGCGGAGGGGGTGTAGGTGTGTGTGTGTGTGTGTGTGTGTGTGTGTGTGCGCGCGCGCGCGCGCGCGCACGTTTTAATTCTAATTTTAATTTTTTTTTTATTTCCGGTTTCCAGAACAACAAATTAGTCTAAACATTTTGACTCACTTGTGTAAACAAAGTGAGTATGTTTTAACCCGGTGTTCGGTTGTGTGTGTGTGTGTGTGTGTGTGTGTGTGTCCGTGGTAAACTTTAACATTGACATTTTCTCTGCAAATACTTTGTCAGCTGACACCAAATTAGGCATAAAAATAGGGAAAATTCAGTTCTTTCCAGTCATCTTGTTTAAAACAATATTGCACCTCTGGGATGGGCACAAAAAAATTTAAAAAATGAAGCTTAATTATATGCAAACTGCATTTACTGTTATATTTATATTTTTTGTATTCTCTAAACTTGGCACTTTGATCTGATATTCGACCCAACAACAAGAGCAGTCATTATTATCATTTTTTGTTCAAACAGGAACTTCTTTTGCTAAGCATGGAAATTTTATTTATTTTGCAAACGTTTTGGTGCAGATAGTAAACAAGGGAATTTACTCTGTAATTAATGTTAGGGGACTTTATTTGCTTTAAACTGATCTTTCTCATCTTAAACATTACAATTTGAAATTATACTCAATACATAAAAAGCTTGGATTTTTTTTTTTTTTAAGTGTATCACAAGTGAGTCTTGAAGGCCTTGCCTCTCTTGTTTTTCGTTTCACTGCAGATAGTAGATGTAGCTAAAACTGTATATTGCTAATGCTGAACATCGTCTGATTTTCATTATTAGCTTTCCCATCTTCTGTCACTAGTTTAAACAATACTTTATTTCATAATGTCACAATACAACTACAATAAATTCGACGACAATAAAAGCATCTAAAAAGAAAAAGAAGTTATCTAGAAATAAAAGTACAAAAAGAAGAATAAATTTGACAAACACAGAATGAAAAGGAAACACGTGGTGGTGTTGAGATAATGTGCAAAAAACAAAACAAAAAAAGACATGACAGTGACAACAAAGAAGTTATTTTCTGTCATAGATGGTATAGCAATAGCTGCTGACACCAAAGTGATGCATTTTCTGTCATAGATGGTATAGCAATAGCTACTGACACCAAAGTGATGCATTTTCTGTCATAGATGGTATAGCAATAGCTACTGACACCAAAGTGATGCATTTTCTGTCATGAAAGATAACTACGTCAGACAAT
Source organism: Babylonia areolata (assembly GCF_041734735.1). Taxonomy (NCBI): domain Eukaryota; kingdom Metazoa; phylum Mollusca; class Gastropoda; order Neogastropoda; family Buccinidae; genus Babylonia; species Babylonia areolata. The sequence goes on along the minus strand of NC_134881.1, from coordinate 55,946,058 downwards.
GACAACAGTGAAAATCATTTTCTGTCTTTGATGATATGGCGACAGTCAGTATCAATATCAGTATCAGTAGCTCAATGAGGCGTCACTGCGTTCGGACAAATCCATATACGCTACACCACATCTGCCAAGCAGATGCCTGACCAGCAGTGTAACCCAACGCGCTTAGTCAGGCCTTGAGAAAGAAAAAAATAAATAAATAAAATTTTAATAAATAAATAAATAAAATTTAAATAAATAATTTTTTTTTTAACGCAAACAATTTTTTTTAAATAAATAACTAAATAAAATCAATAAAAAAAATAAGATAAAATAAAAAGACAGTGAATGAGAAGAAAGTAGCGTATTTTCTGTCATGGATGATAATGACAACAGTCAGTGACAACTTTGTAAAAAAAAAAAGAAAATAAAAAAAAATGGATGACTTGATGACAGACAATCACAACAAGGGATGTTTGAGTTTTTGTGGGTTTTTTTTTCTCTTTCACTGTAAGGGTTCTTCACCACCACCTCCACTCTCTGCACCTACACACCCACCTGTCCTTCCAAATGCTGACCCACAGGCATTTGTACTCTGTGTGTGCGTGCGTGCGTGTGTGTGTGTGTGTGGACACACACACACACACACACACACACACACACACTGGACAACAAAGGGGAAGGGAGGGTGTGGAAGGGCCTGTCTAAGTGCCTTGACCAGTTTTGTTGTAAACACTCTACTGGTAATACCACTGGCTGGGTCCTGCCAGCTACTTGAATAACATGTCTGGGAAAAGAGGGAGGGGGCCTGGGGCACTGTAGTCTGGGGAGGGGAGGGGGGTACTTGGGAAGGGGGACAGGGGAAGGTAGTACTTAGCGGGTAGTCGTTATAGTGGTCAGCAAAGCGTGGGTCACTCCCAGTAGGGAAGCCAGGGTCCACTCCACTGACCACAGCAATCAGAACGATCTCGGTGTAGTGCTTTTATCTCTGCAACTTCCGTCTTGAGTGGTATGTGGCGGTGTCGGGCTCAAACAGTCCCCTACCTCAAAAGTGTCCGCCGTATATATCCCGTTTCTTGGTGAAATATAATTATACCAAAGCCAAGTTTCCCCCGCTGTGGGGATGTCTGGGTGTCTTTCTAGATATAAATGTCCCCCCCACCCCCACCCCCACAGCCCACACCCCACACCTAACCAGCCTTCTGAGAATCTGCACTGGGCATTTTTTTTTATCTGTTCTTCTGGTTGCGTGTCGTGCTATCATGTCGTTTCCAACATTTCTGTAATTCGCATGCATATTCTTTAGAAATCTTCTGTATCTTTTTTTCAGTGTATATAGTTTAAACTTTTTAAAGTTATATATTTCATTTGTCTGTTCATACCGACGTCTCTGAGACTGGTAATAAATGATTAAAGACCGGTAATTAGTAATTAAACAACTGAAGGAAGGTTTCAGTTTTCAGTTTCTCAAGGAGGCATGACTGTGTTCGGACAACTCCATGTACGCTGCACCACACCTGCTTGGCAGATGCCTGACAGCAGCGTGACCCAAAGCGCCAGAAGACAGGCCTGGAGTGCATGCTGAAGAAAAGTCAGAGGGTTGGCTGGACCCAGGGGGGAGGTGGCAGAATGGTTAAGACGCTCAGCTGCCAACACAGAGAGTCCGTGAGGGTGTGGGTTCCAATCCCGCTCTCGCCCTTTCTCCCAAGTTTCACTGGAAAATCAAACTGAGCGTCTAGTCATTCGGATAGACGATAAACCGAGGTCCCGTGTGCAGCACGCACTTGGCGCAGTGAAAAAGAACCCATGGCAACGGGAGTGTTGTATTCTGACAAAATCATATAAAAAGAAATCCACTCTGACAGGTACAGATTATATATAAGCATGCACTCAAGGCCTGACTAAGTGCGTTAGGTTATGCTGATGTCAGGCATCTGCCTAGCAGATGTGGTGTAGTGTATATGGATTTGTCCGAACGCAGTGACGCCTCCTTTAGAAACTGAACTGAAAACTGACCAGACGCTGTGAAATCCGCCGGGGGACGGGGAGGGGCGAGGAGGGCCCGTGTCTGGCTAGGGATCACACATGACATCACCCTCAGGTTGTTGACAAGGGACTCCTTTCAAGCATGACTGATAGGTTGGGTTGGGATAAAAGTAAATAGGGCCTTGGGGGGGAGGGGGGAGGTGATGGAGCTTGGGAAAGGAAGAGTGGTCTTTCTGGGGGATTGGGGAGGGTGATGGAGGAGAGGGGAATGTGGAGGGTGGAGAGAGGGAGGGAGGGGGTATAGTAGGAGAGAGGGAGGGAGGGGGTATAGTAGTAAAGAGGGAAGTTCCGTGTTCAGCGAAGCGTCACTCCCGTGACTGACATTGATCAACTGACACGGTCATCAGTGAAGCGTCAAGACCGGCATGGGCAGAAGATGAGAGCGACGCGTGACGCGTCAGGTAAGAGATAACATCCCAGAGTGGGACAGAGATAACATCGCCACGAGTGGGACAGAGATAACATCGCCACGGAGTGGGACAGAGATAACATCGCCACGAGTGGGACAGAGATAACATCGCCACGAGAGATAACATCCCAGAGTGGGACAGAGATAACATCCCAGAGTGGGACAGAGATAACATCGCCACGGAGTGGGACAGAGATAACATCCCAGAGTGGGACAGAGATAACATCGCCACGGAGTGGGACAGAGATAACATCCCAGAGTGGGACAGAGATAACATCGCCACGGAGTGGGACAGAGATAACATCGCCACAGAGATAACATCGCCACGGAGTGGGACAGAGATAACATCGCCACGGAGTGGGACATCCCCAATCAGCAGGATACGCTTGATCAGAGATAAGTATGGAGCCCAGTGCCTGGAATCACAAAGGGCTTCACGCACACACACACACACACACACACACACACACAATGTCAGTGTGTCAAAATGAAAATAAACACATACAGCAGTTTGTCTTGGAAATAAAATCATACATTCATGGTCACACACACACACACACACACACACACACACACACACACAATGTCAGTGTGTCAAAATGAAAATAAACACATATAACAGTTTGTCTTAGAAATAAAATCATACATTCATGCACACACACGCACGCACGCACGCACGCACGCACGCACAATGTCAGTGTGTCAAATTGAAAATAGACTGAACACATAAATATAGTTTGATAGTTTGTCTCAGAAATAAAAGCATTCATTCATGCACAAGTCAGTCTCCATGTAATATCAGGAGGATACCTATATTGATAGGAGTCCCTGTTGCCCTGACTTCAATAGTGATGAAATGCTTTGAAAAAAATAGTTCTCAGCCATCTGACTTTCTTTCACTAAACAGCATCTTGACCCTCTTCAGTTTGCCTACAAACCCAACAGAAGTACTGATGATGCTATTCTAACTCTCCTTCATAATGTTCCATTCATTTAAACAACACAGGATCTTTTGTTCGTATTCTTTTTGTTGACTTCTCTGCCGCTTTCAACAAAATACAACCCCATCACCTTGCCCTCACAGTGCTGGGCTTTGATGTTGATCCGAAGCTTACTCTTTGGATAGTAAGCTTTCTTCTCAATAGAACTCAGTCCGTCCGCTTTCATTCTGCCCACTCTTCTCTAAACTCTACTTCTACTGGTGCACCCCAAGGTACAGTACTGTCCCCTGTCCTATTTACACTGTACACAAATGACTGCAGAGGCGCGGGGGAAACTCATGTCATTATATATTCTGATGATTCAGTTATTAAAGATCTGTCCAACTCTGGTGCTATTTACTTTAGTGAAATGAAAAGTTCTGTTCTTGGTGTGAGGAGAACTATCTGGATGTGAACGTACTGAAAACAAAAGAAATGTTGATAAATTTTCGGAAAAAAAACCCTTTGCCTGTAGCTAAGGGGGGGAAATGACGGTAAAATACTGTAAGTGCGGCAATAATATGAGGTACTTTCACCTATGTTTATAATTTATGTATTGATAAGAAACATTTCCTGTCAATATCTAAGCAAGCAAAGGTTAGACTATGCTTCAGAATAAAACAGGCGACCGTGTTAATCCCTCTGAAACTGACCAATCTCTGTCCTGTCCGTTTTGTCCAAATAAAACAGGCGACCGTGTTAATCCCTCTGAAACTGACTAATCTCTGTCCTGTCCGTTTTGTCCAAGCCACTTGAAAGACATGTTCAAACACATTTTTATTCCCATCTTAAGAAGCAAATGACGATACGAATCAAGAAAACCAATCAGGTTTTAGGTACACATCTCTTGTCACGTCGCTCCTATACAAATTATCGAAACAAAAAACGTCTTTCAAATGTGAATGTTGAAACAGTTCAGTGGATTCTTTTTGATGACTTCGCTACAGCTTTCGATATATATCATTAACTCCTCTCTTCTGACGAGAAAACTCACTTTGCAAACCGTCAAACGATGCCGTGAAATTCTCAGTCAGTTCCTTTGTCAATGACTGTCACCAGCTGGCTGAACTCAGTTCTTGACTTCCTTTGAAATCTGGTGTATTATAAATGAGGATCAGAACAGATTATTTGGGCAAGACTTTGATTATAGTGGAGAGTGTCTTGCCCCACTCTCTCGGCCAAGAGGGTTTTAGGACAGTCGGCGTTGGGATGGTTCCCAAAGGCCAACTAGCCCACAAGGTTGCAGCACTAAGAGCCAGTGCAATTTTGCCTCCTAGTTTGAGAGTCATAGTCCTTCACAAAAGACTAAGCTGTAAGTGGTTTCCCATTGACTGGAGAAACCATTCACAATACAGCTCTGACTTTGCTGTTGGCCCAAATGTAAACTTATGTCAATCTGTGATATAAGCCGAGTGTTGGGCATAAAATAATCCTTACTGATGGTGAAAAAGCAAGCTTTGGGTGTTATTTTTTTTTTTATCCTGTCTTCAGGAGAAAAAACACACCACAGTTTGTATGCCTATCTGTCTATCCGTCCGTCCGTCTGTCTGTTACTGTCTGTCTATGTCTGTCTGTCCCTGTCTCTCTCTCTCTCTCGGTCTCTTACTTTGTTTCAAATATCACCCTTAATATTCATGTTATTGATGTAATGTTGCTGCTTTCGCGAATGTGTCATCATATATGAGTGCTTATTTGCTTGTTGTGGTTTTTATTTTTTGATGAACCGTTTTGTGTATTGCGTGTAATATATATATATATATATATATATATATATATATATATATATATGTGTGTGTGTGTGTGTGTGTGTGTTGGCTGTTTGTGTTGTTTTTTGTTTGTTTTTTTTGTGTATTTTTTTTAGTGTGGGCGGTAGTTTTTTCGGTTTTTTTTGTTGTTTTTTTTTTGGGGGGGGGGGGTGTTTTTGTGGTTAGTGCTCATTTTGCTCATTTATTATTTGTGTTTTTATTTCTTCTTTAGATTGCCGTGTGTATTGTCTATAATGACGGGGGGGGGGTTCTTTTCCTTATTGTTTTGTTTTTTGTCAGGTCAACACACACACACACACACACACACACACACTAGTTGATAGAATCCAAAGTTTACCACTTGGTGACTCCCATGCTCGCCATCTATCTTTCATGAAGGCACAATGCAACAAACAGGGAGGGAAATCTGTCCGATCAGATCTGCCATCGAGTGGTAATGCGGGGCAGGGGTGGGGGGATGAGAAGGACTTCCCTTGTATAGCCTTCTAACCAGACTGTCGGTGCTGTGGCCAACCCCACAAGTCAGGCTGTGTCCACGTCATCCAGATTTGATGACCGGTGCGTGGGTCTGTTTCTCCTAAACATCTGGCCACACAGACAGGAGGTACGGGTGGAAACGAAGGTTTGGGATGTCCGTGTCTGTCTCTCCCCTGCTCTTTGGAGGTGTCAGAGACAGTGAGGGATACTGGAGAGTGAGGGATACTGGAGAGTTGATCTGTGTGTGTGGTGACTGTCCGTGTCTGTCTCTCCCCTGCACTTTGGAGGTGTCAGAGACAGTGAGGGATACTGGAGAGTTGATCTGTGTGTGTGGTGACTGTCCGTGTCTGTCTCTCCCCTGCACTTTGGAGGTGTCAGAGACAGTGAGGGATACTGGAGAGTTGATCTGTGTGTGTGGTGACTGTCCGTGTCTGTCTCTCCCCTGTTCTTTGGAGGTGTCGGAGACAGTGAGGGATACTGGAGAGTTGATCTGTGTGTGTGGTGACTGTCCGTGTCTGTCTCTCCCCTGCTCTTTGGAGGTGTCGGAGACAGTGAGGGATACTGGAGAGTTGATCTGTGTGTGTGGTGACTGTCCGTGTCTGTCTCTCCCCTGCTCTTTGGAGGTGTCGGAGACAGTGAGGGATACTGGAGAGTTGATCTGTGTGTGTGGTGACTGTCCGTGTCTGTCTCTCCCCTGCTCTTTGGAGGTGTCGGAGACAGTGAGGGATACTGGAGAGTTGATCTGTGTGTGTGGTGACTGTCCCACACAGGTCGTCTTTATGTACTTGGTCTTTTTTTTCACACACTGGTCGTCTATAACCACGCGTTACCCCCAAAAACGGAGTATGGCTGCCTACGTGGCGGGGTAAAAACGGTCATGCACGTATAAGCCCACTCGTGTACATAGAGTGAACGTGCTAGTTGCAGCTCACGAACGAAAAAGAAGAATCCACATTTTAATCTATTTCTGGAGGAAGGTGGCCGAATGGTTAAGACGCGCAGCTGTCAGTTCAGAGAGTCCGTGAGGGCGTGGGTTCGAATCCCGCTTTCACCCTTTCTCCCACGTTTGACTGGAAAATCAAACCGAGCGTCTAGTCTTTCGGATGAGACGATAAACCGAGGTCCCGTGTGCAGCATGCACTTGGCGCACTGAAAAAGAACCCATGGCAACGACTGTGTTATCCTCTGGTTAACCCTTTCGCTGCCAGGGAAATAAAATTTAAGTGAAATCTATTTGCCAGGGGGGGGGGGGGGGGGGGGGCACAAAAAAATGGGTATAAATTTTCAAAAAATTCTGTGCTCTTTGTTATTGGAGAAAGACCCATAAAAGTATATATTTTCTGAAAGTGAAATGAATAAAGAATACAAAACACGTGTTTTCCCATTTTATGTATTTTTAGTAACATGTTTTGAAATCAGTGTTATGTTTTTTGTCACATTTTCAACTTGTTCATTACAAACATTAGTCAGGTAATTTTCACTAAAATATATTTTCTGGACAAATGGATATCTGCACACACAAAATCATACTAGAACAACCACAATATGAAACAAGAGAGGAAAGGCCTTCAAGATTCACTTGTGATACACTTTTTTTTAAAAATCTAATCGTTAAAATGTGTTCCGTATTATAAAGCTTCGGGTTAAACCCTAGGGCAGTGGTGGCCCAATGATCCTGGATCCTGCTGGTGGTGTCCTCAGCTCTGGGTATGACCCGTCATGGCACTGTACCTCAATGGTCTGCCTGAAAACAAGGAAACTCAAGGCATTCGCGCCGCAGTTATTTGTTCTGCACAATACACACACACACACACACACACACACACACACACACACACACACGGAATCCATACTGTGCAGTGTGTTAGGGTTAGGAAGGGTTAGGGTTAGGTTGTTAGTGAGGGTTAGAGGGTTAGGGTTAAGCTCAACACCATGCTGAACTCGGTGCACACATCCACTCAGGGCAACCATCCAGGGAGAGACAGACAAATGGACGGACACACACGCGCGCGCGCGCACACGCACACGCACACGCACACACACACACACACTGGGACAGACAAGACAGAAAGATAATGGAGAGATAAGGGAGGGTCAACTTAGCTTTTTCAGAGGCCTCTTGAAGTCTTGCAGCATGCTTGTTGACGTCACAGATCCCTGGTCCCTGATCACATGACCACATACAAATGGTCAGATACATTTAAGACAGTCAAAGTATTTAAACATGGTGTCAGGACTTTCTGGGATCTTGGGAAAGGGAGAGGGGTTTTTTTTTCAAGTAAAAATATATCAAATAAAGCCAATGGTTGAGCTTATAAAACAATAGTTATGCTAAATCATTACTGGTATATAGTGATGCATATTGGATCATTTTGACAACTAGTGCATCATTTTTATAAATGTCTTCTAGTAACAGTTGGCATGTATCATTGCATTTGCTAGCATTCATTAACATTTCCTAATATATTTGTTTTCTCTAGAGACATCACTTTTGATTTTCATCCCACAGAGGTTGCAAGCATCACTAAATTGCAGATGTCTCCATCACACCAGTTGCATTCCATGGCGAACTGGTCACTAACATAGCTCAGTAAGGAGTTCACAGGTCCGTATCACTGTCCTTAGCACCCATTTCTGTATTTGGCGACTGATTTCTTGCTGTTCAAAATCAGGAAGTGCCATGGCAGAATCAGGACATTTCCTTCTGATTCAGCGTTTTAAGAATGTAAGTATGCATGTTGTTTCATTTTTTTAATGGATTACAGACACTTGTATCACGAGTTCCTGTTGGCTACCTGCCAGAAATTTAATGTCATCTGCAGAGCCTACGTTTGTGCTAGTTCTTCCCATGCTGACTGATATAATCTTCAAGTGAGTCAAAGCTATGTTACACTTCCTGAAATCCACATCATTTCTGGTTTAAAGTATAGTCTCATTTAGATAGTAATGCCTCACCTGTCGGCGTCGGAGGCTCCATCTGTCTCGAACCCACTGGCAGCGGCGGTGTCGTGTCGACGACCTCTGGACATATATTTTTTCTTCAGTAACATTTATGACACATACTTCATTTCAATAGTTAAACCAAGGTGGTTACAGAACAGGCAAGTCCACATGGGAAAATGCAGCTGCTTTTGCATATGAGGTGTATGAAGGACTTCAAAGAAAAGAAGAAACACTAGCAGTAGCAATTGACCTTGAAGATGCCTACAATAAAGTCCAGTTTGCGCACCTCATGGAGCTGCTACTAAGGTATGGAGTAAGTTGGACACTGACAAGATGGATAGCAGCAGCGCTTCAGGAAAGAACCGTCGTCCTACGCCTCGGAGATTGGATGTCTGCACCTTCTAAACTATCCATGGGACTGCCACAAGGGTCTCCGCTCTCTCCTGTCCTCTACAATGTCTACACGAAGGGCCTTGCAGACTTAAACAACAATGGAATTGCTCGGGTGCTTACCCTTGCGGATGATGGCCTGGTCTTCAAAACTTCGAAAGATGCTCAGGAAAGAACTAAAGCCGTCCAGAAACAACTAAACAATATTGCTCAATGGTGCAAAGACACAGGATCTTCCATCAATCCAGCGAAAGCCCAAACGTTGCTGTGCACCCTCAATAACAAAACCGCGAGCAAATCACCACCTTCTGTGTCATTCGATGGGATTCAAATTGAGAAAACTGAATGCCTACGCTACCTAGGAATACACTTCGACAGGATGCTGACCTTCAGAAAACATACGGAAAATACTGTTCTCAAATGCAAAAAGGGCCTTTCAGTCTTAAAAGCAATGGCAACCAAAGGAATTGAACAACGCCACCTCTTCCTGCTATACCAATCACTCGTCCTCAGTGTGATCGACTACGGACTTGGGCTAACAACACCGTCCCAAAGCAACCTCCTAAAATTAGAAAGTACAAAATGAAGCTATGAGGCTGATCCTTGGAACAACAAAAGACACGCCCACAGAAACCATGCGATACCTGCTTGACCTCCCTTCAGTGCAGGCCAGAAACAAGTTAGAACAGGTCAAGACCTACTTCAAAGCATTAGAAAACCCTCAAAACCCACTGCATGACGCAGTCAAAGAACCAAAAGGCAGCCGTCTAGGACGAGGAAGATCATGGATGGGGCAAGCAGAAGACACAATCCAGCTAGTATGCCGACTACAAGACCTGAAAGAAACAAAAGAATGGGAGAAAAACCCCGAAAACCTCAACCATCTATTCAACACAGTCATTTCACCCACTTTAGGAAGACATTGTCGAGAATGGCCAGGGGGCAAAACTGATGCGGAAGTGAAGCTACTCATAGAAGAAAACAGTAAAGAAGAGGACATCATCATATGCACAGATGGCTCAGTCACCAAAGACCAGTCTGGTTGGGGATTAATTGCGAAACAAAATGGAAAAACAATTTGGGAAGAGAATGCTGCCTACAAAGTCACAACCTCCAGCCTAACGATGGAAGTTGAAGCTGTGACACATGCCCTCCAGTGGCTATCGTCCATCCATACGCCCGGAAACCAACATGCCATGATTCTAACCGACTCAATGAACCTCATACAGAAAATTGAAAACGGAATGGGAAGCCCAGAGTGGCATAAGGCAATGCGCAACTTTCAGATTAAAAAACTCACATGGTCATACTGCCCGGGACATGCAGGTGTTAAGGGAAATGAGCGAGCTGACAGACTTGCTGGTAACGCAACACCAACGAGCGGCCTACATCTAGGAAAATCGGAAATCCTCAGAAAAGTCAAAGAATATCAAAAAGAACAGGTACAAGGCCATCACACCATCGATCGCCTCAAAGAAATAAAAGCAGAGAGAGGGAGCGGCCGCAAGTCTAACATGAAAGGTAGAGCACGATGCTTTGCAAATCAAACAAATATCGGCATCATTTCCAAACCAACATTGCGCAAATTTCTTCAAAACGGAACAGAGTCTCTGTGGGCCTTTCCAAATACAATAGACTGAGCAACACACTAGACGCCACGTTCTTGGCATCAGAGATCTTTTCCCATCCCTCTTGCGGCCAGTCAGTGGCAGCCTCTGTGCGTGTGTGTATGTGTGTGTTTGTGTGTATGTGTGGGTCTGTGCTTTTGAGTGCGTTTGTGAATGCGCGAGAGTGTAAGTGTACACAAGTGTCAGGAGAGATTGTGTGTGTGTGTGTGTGTGTGTGTGTGTCGGGGGGGAGGTGGGAGTGCGGGGAGAGGTGGGGTAGAGGATGAGGTATGTGAGTGTATGCATGCCTACACTGTGGGAGCAACAGGATATTGGAACGTATATATATATATATATATACATGTGTGTGGGGTTGGGGGTGGGAGATATGGGCGTGTGTGTGTGCTTGTACAAGTAAATGAAATGAAATTATGGTGCTTAGAGCCTCGCCGACCACCAAGGCCATCTCAAGGCTATCGCCGCGTCAATAACTACTACAAGGATAAAAAATATAAAAAAAACCAATTAAAACGAGTCACCACTTCAAACTTTCCACTCCAAAGTTAAAAAAAAAACTGCCATAGTTTAAAACCTTCAAATCTGGTTAAAAAGGTTCACTTCTTTTAAGAAGTCCATCAGCGCCCACGGAGGGACATCACGAAACAAAGTCTTCAAAGAAACCGCCGTGTAATGTCTGCGTCTAACGTCATGCAGATCCCAACAGTCAAGGAGCACGTGTTTCACGGTGAGAGGCTCGTCACAGGGAATGCATCGAGGGGCCTCCTCCCCCTTCAACAAGTAAGAATGAGTAAAAAAAAAAAAAAGTGTGCCCCGTACGCAGTCTGCACAGCACAGACTCCTCCTTTCTGTTCTTCACCCCCGAAGGGAGGGTCTCTTTTAGGTCCGGACGGATCTGGAAGAGCTTGTTGTCCGTCTGGGTGTTCCACTCCTCTTGCCAAAGATCCTTAACGTAAGTGTTGACCTTCCGCTTCATGTCTGTATAGGGTACCAAGGATCTGGACAATTCTTTCTTTACAGCGTTCCTGGCCAACAGGTCCGCCCTTTCGTTACCACGAATGCCAACATGTCCGGGAACCCAGGCCAACACAACCTCGTATCCTTTCTTCGTTGCGAGAGTAAAAGTTTCATAAAATTCCAGCAGTTTGGGATGAGTGATATTCCTGCAGGCGATCGCCTCCAGGGCTGACAGGGAGTCGGAAAAGATCATGAATCTCTTCTGTTTCGAAGAGAGAACCATTTTTAACCCCAGGACCAGTGCGGTCAGTTCCGCAGTGTACACCGAGCTGTCAGACAGGATGTGTTCCGTTGAGGGCCGGTCAGGAAAGGCGGGACAGAACGCAGATGCGGCGACTCCGTCCTCTGACTTGGAACCGTCAGTGAAGATGCTTTGAAAAGTGGGGAATTTGTGGCACAGTTCCGAAAAGTAGGTTCTGTAGGCCAGAGAACTGGTGGTGTCCTTACGGTACGAGGCCAGATCGAATCGGACCTCAGGTGTTGTAAAGGTCCACGGAGGGCTGTCAGGGAACTTAGAGAAATCCGAGATGCCACCGACATCCAGATCGGCCTTTTCTAAGTGCGGCTGAATGCGGAGTCCGAGAGGAGGTATGCAGTTTGGGTTGTCTGTAAATTTCTTATCGAAAGGGTTGTTGAATACAGCGTCATAAGCAGGGTTTGTAGGTTCAGAGAACAATTTCAAATAATAGTTCAGGGTCAGCTTCAGTCTGCGGTTGGAAAGAGGCGGTTCCCCCGCCTCTGCGTACAGGCTGTGCACAGGGGTGGTGCGGAAAGCACCTAAGCTGAGACGGAGCCCTTGATGGTGTACAGGGTCCAACAGTTTCAGGTAGGACGGTCTGGCCGAGCCGTATACAACACTTCCATAATCCAGTTTGGACCGGACCAGGGCTCTGTAGAGGTGCAAGAGTTCTCTTATCAGCACCCCAGTTCGTGTGTGCCACAACTCGGATGATGTTCAGGGCTTTTAGGCAAGATATTTTCAGCTGTTTAATATGGCTGAGGAAGTTCAGCTTCTGATCAAAGACGACCCCTAAAAATCTGGCTTCCTTGACCGCCGGGATGGTGGATGTTCCCAGACGGATTTCAGGGTCCGGATAGAACTGGCGAAAATTATGAAAATGGATGCATTCAGTTTTGGAGGATGAAAATGTGAAGCCATTCTCCTCTGCCCAACACTGGATTTTGTTGACGCAGAGCTGAAGCCGTCGCTGGATGCTGGCGTACGTGCTGCCAGTTGCATATAAGGCAAAATCATCCACGAACAGCGAGCTGTCCGATCCTTTCTGAACGGATTGAACGATGTCATTAATTTTTATGCTGAAAAGAGCCGGCGACAGGATGCTCCCTTGCGGGACACCCAGCTCCTGCTCGTGAATGTCGGACAGGGTGGTGCCGAGTCTCACCTGGAATTGTCTCTTGTAAAAAATTGTGGATGAACTGAGGCAGGTGTCCTCGGAAGCCGAGCTTGTGCAAGTCCGAGAGAATACCTAACTTCCACGTGGTATCGTAAGCTTTCTCCAAGTCAAAAAATATGGCCACCACATGTTTGTTCACAAAAGCATTTCTTACAGTGGTTTCCAGACGAACCAGATGGTCAACGGTAGAGCGATGCTTGCGGAAACCGCACTGTTCTTTCGCCAGAAGGCCGTCGGTCTCTAGTTTCCACATCAGTCTACCGTTGACCATCTTCTCCATCAGTTTGCAGATGCAGCTGTTCAGTGCAATTGGGCAGTAGTTGGAGGGGTTCGAGGGGTCTTTTCCCGGTTTCGGCAGCGGGATTATGAGGGCTTTCCGCCAGGAGGGTGGAAAGAAGCCTGTGACCCAGATGTGGTTATAAACTTTAAGCAGGGTGTCCAGACAGGTTTGGGGAAGGTGCTTTAGGAGTTTATAATGGACCTCGTCCATTCCTGGACAGGAATCCGTGTACAAGTAAGTGTTCATCTGTGTGTGTGTGTGTGTGTGTGTGTGTGTGTGTGTGTGCGCCGTGGAAGCTGCGATACGTAGACTAGAAATGAGTGTGTGGAGGAAGGGGGTAGAGGAGGTGCAAGGTAATGTGTGTGTGTGTGTGTGTGTGTGTGTGTGTGTTGGAGCTCATGTACGTTTATATGTATTTGACTGTGCTTTCATATCTGTGAAACTGCATGTTTGGTGCATTTCTGTTATGCATGTGTGGGTGTATGTGTGAATGTGTGTCTTCATGTTTTACATTTATTCGCTTATTTATCACCATTGTTGTCTTATTTATTTATTTATTTATTTATTTTTTATTATCATTTATTAGTATTACTATTATTATTACTACTACCTTTTTCTATATTATAATTATTATTTATTTATTTATGTAAGCTTATCTATTATTTATTCCCCCGTTTTTGTTTTTGTTTTGTTTTTTTCTCAAGGCCTGACTAAGCGCGTTGGGTTACACTGCTGGTCAGGCATCTGCTTGGCAGATGTGGTGTAGCGTATATGGTTTTGTCCGAACGCGGTGACGCCTCCTTGAGCTACTGAAACTGAAACTCACAATCCACACACACACACACACACACACACACACACACACACACACACACACACACACACACACACAGCATCCACACTGTGCAGTGTGTTAGGGTTAGGTTGTTAGTGAGGGTTAGGAAGGGTTAGGTTGTTAGTGAGGGTTAGGAAGGGTTAGGTTGTTAGTGAGGGTTAGAGGGTTAGGGTTAAGCTCAACACCATGCTGAACTCAGTGCACACATCCACTCAGGGCAACCATCCAGGGAGAGACAGACAAATGGACGGACACACACACACACACACACACACACTCATGCACATGGACAGACAAGACAGACAGAGAATGGATAGATAAGGGGGGAAGGGTTGACTTAGCTTTTTCAGAGGCCTCATGAAGTCCCTTGTTCATGTCACAGATCCCTGATAACATGCCCACATACAAATGGTCAAATACATTTAAGACTGTCAAAGTATTTAAACATGAATGGTGTCAGGGCTTTCTGGGATCTTGGGAAAGGGAGAGGGGCTTTTTTCAAGCAAAAATATATCAAATAAAGCCAATGGTTGAGCTTATAAAACAATAGTTATACTAAAACATTACTGGTATATAGTGATGCATATTGGATCATTTTGACAACTAGTGCATCATTTTTATGAATGTCTTCTAGTAACAGTTGGCATGTATCATTGCATTTGCTAGCATTCATTAACATTTCCTAATATATTTGTTTTCTCTAGAGACATCATTCACTTTTGATTTTCATCCCACAGAGGTTGCAAGCATCACTAAATTGCAGATGTCTCCATCACACCAGTTGCATTCCATGGCGAACTGGTCACTAACATAGCTCAGTAAGGAGTTCACAGGTCCGTATCACTGTCCTTAGCACCCATTTCTGTATTTGGCGACTTATTTCTTGCTGTTCATCATCAGGAAGTGCCATGGCAGAATCAGGACATTTCCTTCTGATTCAGCGTTTTAAGAATGTAAGTATGCATGTTGTTTCATTTTTTTAATGGATTACAGATACTTGTATCACGAGTTCCTGTTGGCTACCTGCCAGAAATTTAATGTCATCTGCAGAGCCTACGTTTGTGCTAGTTCTTCCCATGCTGACTGATATAATTTTCAAGTGAGTCAAAGCTATGTTACACTTCCTGAAATCCACATCATTTCTGGTTTAAAGTATAGTCTCCTTTAGATAGTAATGCCTCACCTGTCGGCGTCGGAGGCTCCATCTGTCTCGAACCCACTGGCAGTGGCGGTGTCGTGTCGACGACCTCTGTCCCTCTGGACATATATTTTTTCTTCAGTAACATTTATGACATACTTCATTTCAATAGTTAAACCCACTTAATTTCGTTTTTGACAGTTTCAAGGAAAAACCTGCCAAAAATTATACCTATCAATATTACTTCACAATTTAATTACTTTTATTTTGCCAAGATAAATATCCATTGGTGGAAAAAATCCTACATAAAAATTCTAACATTTTCAACTTTTCTGTAATCTCCCACCATTCTATTCCAGATATAGAATCTGCCTAAGTTGGGTCAAAATCCTCAAATTTTGTTTACAAAAGATTCAGGTCATGCTTTATCCAAATTTCATTTTCTAAATTAGTTACACACTTGTATGATGAGTTCTTGCTCACTGCCTGCCAGACATTTAAGGTCATCTGCAAAGTGTGTGTTTGTGGTGGTGGTTCTTCCAATGCTGACTGCTCGTGACTCACTCAAGTTAGTCAAAGCTATGTTACACTTACTGAAATCCACATGACTTTTAGTCAAAGTACAGTCCAATTTTGATAGGAATATCTCACCTGTCAGTGTCGGTGGTCCCATCTGTCTGGAACCCACTGACTGTGGCGTCCTGGGTGCTGGCATCGGCAGCGTCCTCCCCGATGCTGGTGTAGACGTCCTCTGTCCCCCTAGACATACATTTTTTCGTCAATAACATTTATGACTGATAAATTTCAATAGTTAAACGCTCTTACTTTCAGTTTTTGACAGTTTTAAGGAGAAAAGAGCCAAATATGACACCTATAATTACTTAACATTTCAACTTCTTTTATTTTACAAAAAATAAATATGCGTAGTTTGAAAAAATCTGAAAACTGATTAATCTGCTTTGATTCTTTGGGATTTAAATTCCTAACATTTTCATCTACATTGTAATCTCCCACCATTCTCTTCCATTTTTAGAATCCACAAAAAATAACACAAAATCCTAGAAATCTGTTTACAAAAGATTCAGGTGATGTTTTAACCAAGTTTCATTTTTTAAGTAAGTTACAAATATTTAAATGTGTTCTTGCTCACTGCGTGCCAGACATTTTAGGTCATCTGCAAAGCCTGTCTTTGTGGTGGTTCTTCCAATGCTGACTGCTGACATGATCTTCAAATGAGTCAATCAAAGCTATGATACACTTCCTGAAACCCACATGATTTCTAGTTTAAGTACAGTCTGACTTTGACAGGAATATCTCACATGTCGCCGTCGGTGGCTCCATCTTTGTCGAACTGACTGGCAGTGGCGTCCTGGGTGCTGGCATCGGCAGCATCCTCCCCGGTGCTGGCATCGGCGTCCTCTGTCTGGACACATTTTTTCATCAGTAACATTTATGACTGATAATTAATTTACTTACTTTCAGTTTTTGACAGTTTCAGGAATATTCTATGAATATCTATCAATTCAACTTTTATTTTACAAAAATTAATGAACATGCGTAGTTTGAAAAAATCTGAAAACCCACTGATCTGCTTTGATTCTTTTGGATTCAAATTCTTAACATTTTCATCTCCATTATTATCTCCCACCATTCTATTCCATTTTTTAGAATCCACCAAAGATAACACAAAATCCTCAAAATTTGTTGACAAAAGATTCACATAATGCTTGATCGAAGTTTCATTTTCTAAATTAGTTACAGACACTTGTTCTTGCTCACTGCTTGCCAAACATTTAAGGTCATCTGCAAAGCCTGTCTTTGCGGCGGTGGTTCTTCTAATGCCCACTGCTGACATGATCTTCAAGTGAATCAGTCAAAGCTAGGTTACACTTACTGAAATACACTCGATTTTTAGTCGAGTAGTGTCTGATTTTGATAGGAATACCTCACCTGTTGGTGTCGGTGGCCCCATCTGTCAGGAACCCACTAGAAGCGGCGTCCTGGGCACTGGCATCGGCAGCGTCTTCCCTGATGCTGATGTAGGCATCCTCTGTCCCCCTAGACATATATTTTTTCGTCAGTAACATTTATGAGTGATAACCTTAATACTTAAACGCACTTACTTTCAGTTTTTGACAGTTGTAAGGAAAAAAGAGCCAAAAATGACACCTATAATTATTTAACAATTCAACTCCTTTTATTTTACCAAAATGAGTATGTGTAGTTTGAAAAAATCTGAAAACTGATTAATCTGCTTTGATTCGTTTGGATTTAAATCCTAACATTTTCATCAACATTGTTATCTCCCACCATTCTATTCCATTTTATAGAATCCACCAAAGTTGTCAAAAAATCCTTTAAAAAATTGTTCACAAAATATTCAGGTCATGCTTTATCCAAATTTCATTTTCTAAATTAGTTACACATACTTGTATGATGAGTTCTTGCTCACTGCCTGCCAGACATTTAAGGTCATCTGCAAAGCCAGTGTTTGTGGTGGTGGTTCTTCCAATGCTGACTGCTGACATGTTACACTTCCAGAAATCCACGTGATTTCTAGTTTTAAGTACAGTCTGATTTTGACAGGAATATCTCACCTGTCAGCGTCGGTGGCTCCATCTGTCTGGAACCCACTGGCAGCGGTAGCGTCCTCCCCAGTGCTGGCATTGGCACCCTCTGTCCCCCTGGACATATATTTTTTTGTCATTGACACTTATCATAGATACTTATTTTAATAGTAACAATTTCGCTTTTGACAGTTTAAAAAAAAAAGCCAAAAATGATACCTATAAATTTTTAACAGTCCAACTCCTTTTACTTTGCCAAGATAAACAATTATTCACAATTTGAAAAACTCTAAAAATTGATCTGCTTTGGTGTTTTTTTGGATCTAAATTGTTAATTTCATCTGCATTGTTGTCTCCCACCATTCTATTCCACTTTTTACAATCCAAGGTGTCACAAATTCCTGAATATTTGTTTACAAAAGATTTAGATTGTTTTATCCCAGTTTCATTTTTTTAAAAGTTACAGGCATCTATATAACGAGTTCCTGCTCACTGCCTGCTACACATATACACTGTCATCTGCAAAGCCTAAGCCTAATATGATTTCTATTCAGTGAATATATTTTGCCTTGGCCAAGTCCTTCCGTGCGTACAAATACCAGTAGGGTTGTTTCATGGGCTACCATGCCATGTTTGTGCACTGGCACTACCTGCAACTTACATATTTTCATTCCGAGTTTGTAAATGTACAAAGAAAGCCAGTATTTCCTGTACTTGTATGCTTTTATGTTGTGTAATATGTGTTTATGATCTGAAAGTGAGTGGGTTTTTTTTTTTTAAATATCATGTGTATCCATATTTACTCTACCAATATCAAATAATTGTACTGTCACATCAAAGCCAAGGATGTGAGAAAAAAACATGCCAAATATCGGAGATATCTCAATAACTGAATGAGCAGTGAACTGTTCAGTGAACATACCAAGGAAAGCAGTATTTTGCCCTGCACGCAGTAATACCAGTAGGGTTGTTTCATGGGTTACCATGCCAAGTTTGTGTACTGGCACTAACACCGAGTGATGTATTTTCATTCACAGTAAATGTACAAGAAAATCCATTTTTCCAGTACGTTTGTTGTTTTATGGTCAGGAGTGTGTGAGTGTATGTTCCGAAAGTGTGTTGTTGTTGTTAATATACATTACCAAGGATAACACAAAAATTGGAAACATCACAACATAATGCTGTCACTTCATTGCCAAGCATATGAGGAAAAAAACATGCCAAAAATCTTTGAGATACCCCTATAAATGAATGAGCAGTGAAAACTTTGGTGAACCTACCCCAAAAAAAAGCTAAAATTAGGCCTGGCACACAGCAATCCAAAAAGGAAATTTTCTGTCTGGCAGGAATGTCAGACCCCTGCCGGAGTCTGCACTAGTTGGGTTACGGTTAAGTATGTGTAATTAAAAGGGTTATTTACTGTGGCAGTGAAGGGGTTAAGTACAGTCTGATTTTGATAGGAGTGCCTTACTGTCTTGTCTGTCTTTACATCTAGTCAAGGCACAAGACCTGATTTTGACAGCAGTCCCTCACCCTAAAGTAGTGGTGGCCCCATGTTCCTGGATCCCGCAGGCGGTGTCCTGCTCAGCCCCGGTGTTTCTCAAGTCGTGGCGCTGTCCTCAGTGGGCTGCCTGAAAACTAGGAAACTCCGGGCATTCCCGCCACACTTATTTGTTCTTCACAATCCACACACACACACACACACACACACACACACACACACTGTATCCACACTGTGCAGTGTGTTAGGGTTAGGTTGTTAGTGAGGGTTAGGTTGTTAGTGAGGGTTAGGAAGGGTTAGGCTGTTAGTGAGGGCTAGAGGGTTAGGGTTAAGCTCAACACCATGCTGAACTCAGTGCACACATCCACTCAGGGCAACCATCCAGGGAGAGACAGACAAATGGACGGACACACACACACACACACACACACACACACACACACACACACACACACACACACACACACACACACATGCACAGACAAGACAGAGACAGAGACAGAGAGAATGGATAGATAAGGGGGGAATGGTTGACTTAGCTTTTTCAGAGGCCTCATGAAGTCCCTTGTTCATGTCACAGATCCCTGATAACATGCCCACATACAAATGGTCAAATACATTTAAGACTGTCAAAGTATTTAAACATGAATGGTGTCAGGGCTTTCTGGGATCTTGGGAAAGGGAGAGGGGCTTTTTTCAAGCAAAAATATATCAAATAAAGCCAATGGTTGAGCTTATAAAACAATAGTTATACTAAAACATTACTGGTATATAGTGATGCATATTGGATCATTTTGACAACTAGTGCATCATTTTTATAAATGTCTTCTAGTAACAGTTGGCACGTATCATTGCATTTGCTAGCATTCATTAACATTTCCTAATATATTTGTTTTCTCTAGAGACATCAATCACTTTTGATTTTCATCCCACAGAGGTTGCAAGCATCACTAAATTGCAGATGTCTCCATCACACCAGTTGCATTCCATGGCGAACTGGTCACTAACATAGCTCAGTAAGGAGTTCACAGGTCCGTATCACTGTCCTTAGCACCCATTTCTGTATTTGGTGACTGATTTCTTGCTGTTCAAAATCAGGAAGTGCCATGGCAGAATCAGGACATTTCCTTCTGATTCAGCGTTTTAAGAATGTAAGTATGCATGTTGTTTCATTTTTTTAATGGATTACAGACGCTTGTATCACGAGTTCCTGTTGGCTACCTGCCAGAAATTTAATGTCATCTGCAGAGCCTACGTTTGTGCTAGTTCTTCCCATGCTGACTGATAATCTTCAAGTGAGTCAAAGCTATGTTACACTTCCTGAAATTCACATCATTTGTTTAAAGTACAGTCTCATTCAGATAGTAATGCCTCACCTGTTGGCGTCAGAGGTTCTATCTGGCAGCGGCGGTGCTCGTGTCCACGACCTCTGTTACTCTGGACATATTTTTTCATCAGCAACATATATGACATATTTCAATAGTTAAACCCACTTAATTTTGTTTTTGACAGTGTCAAGGAAAATCCTGCCAAAACTAATAACTATCAATATTACTTAACAATTTAATGCCTTTTATTTTGCCAAGATAAATATCCATTGGTGGAAAAAATCTTGCATAAAAATTCTTAACATTTTCATCTATATTGTAATCTCCCACCATTCAATTCCATTTATACAATTCACAAAAGCCAACACAAAATCCTCAAAATATTTGTTTACAAAAGATTCAGATAATGCTTTATCCAAGTTTCATTTTCTAAATTAGTAAGACACTTGCACAATGAGTTCTTGCTCACTGCTTGCCAGACATTTAAGGTCATCTGCCTGTCTTTGCGGTGGTTCTTCTAATGCTGACTGCTGACATGATCTTCAAGAGAATCAGTCTCATATTTTACACTTCCAGAAATCCGGAAGATTTTCAGTCCAAGTACTGTCTTACTTTGATAGGAATATCTCACCTGTCAGCGTCAGTGGCTTCATCTGTCTGGAACCCACTGGAAGCAGCGTCCTGGGTGCTGGCATCACCAGCATCCACCCTGGTGCTGGTGTAGGCATCCTCTGTCCCCCTGGACATATATTTTTTTGCCAGTAACATTTATTAAAATTAAATTAAAATTAAAAATATTGCTTAGAGCCCAGCCGACCATGAAGGCCATATCAGGGCTATCCACCATTCAAAGTCTGATCACCGCAGATGGGCCACCCCAATGTTTTCAGCTTTCTACTGCACTGTGATCACTCCATGATAAAAATTTCACAACTTTTGTATTAAGCATATACTATATTAAATACTATTAAAAATATTTATTTCTTTTAAATATTGCAATATTGTCCACGGAGGGACATCACGGAACAACGTTCTCAATGAATCTGCTGTAAAAAAAACCCCGTCGTGTGTCATAAAAGTCCCAACAATCAATCAGAATATGTTGCACAGTGAGTGGTTCATCACACGGAATACACCAAGGAGCCTCTTCTCCTTTCAGGAGGTAGGAATGTGTGATGTATGTATGACCTGTATGAAGTCGGCACAGCACTGTCATTTCTTTTCGATTCACCACAGCCATAGGAAGAGTCTCTTGAAGATTTGGTCGTATTTTAAATAATTTGTTATCTATTTGTTCATTCCATTCTTTCTGCCAGAGATCTTTAGTATACCGATGAACTTTGGGTTTAAAATCAGTAAAAGGAATATAAAACTTACATTGTTTCTCTCTAACAGCACTCTTAGCCAGATTATCTGCTATTTCGTTCCCTTGAATGCCCACATGACCGGGCACCCAAGCCAGCATGATTACAAAACCATTTCTTTTAAGATGGGTAAACAAACTGAAGAATTCTCGAAGTTTGGGATGATCAATATTACGATGAGCTATTGCCTCCAGAGAAGAAAGCGAGTCAGAAAAAACAACAAATTTACGATTAGATGATTGCAATATAGCATTTAAAGCTAGATTTAAAGCAGTTAGCTCTGCAGTAAACACAGAACTGTCTGACAGAATATGTTTCGCGAGTCTTTGGGAGGGAGAAGTCGGACAAAAAGCAGAAGCAGCCACTCCCTCCTCAGATTTTGAGCCATCCGTAAAAATTTTCTGATATAATGGATATTTCTGGCAGAGTTCGGAAAACAACTTTTTATAGACCAGTGAACTGGTACAGTCTTTCTTGAAGATGGCGAGATCAAATAAGATTTCAGGAGTTTCAAAAGTCCATGGAGGTTCCTCAGGAATTTTAAATTCAGTATCTATTAATGTAGGATCAATTTGGGCTTCTTGAATGTATTGAAGCATTCGGATTCCCAATGGAGGTGTACACTTTGGGTTGTTATCAAATCTGGATTTAAACTTTGGTTTATAAATACTGTTGTGAGCTGGGTTTTCTACTTCAGAAACTAATTTAAGGTAGTAGTTCATAGAAAGTTTCAGTCTACGATTTGAAAGAGATGGCTCTCCAGCTTCTGCATATAAACTATGTACCGGTGTAGTACGGAAAGCTCCCAAACAGAGTCGGAGTCCCTGATGATGAACAGGGTCCAGCATCTTTAGGTAGGAAGGTCTTGCTGAACCATAGACAACACAACCATAATCAAGTTTAGAACGGACAAGTGCTCTATAGAGGTGCAAAAGGGTTTTCTTATCTGCACCCCACTCCGTATGTGCAACAATTCTTATAATATTTAGAGCTTTTTGGCATGAAATTTTTAAATGTTTTAGATGACTAAGGAAGTTCAATTTCTGATCAAAAATAACCCCGAGGAATTTCACCTCTTTAACAGCTGGAATTTTTGATTTCCCTAGATGAATCTCAGGATCTGGAAAAAAATGGCGGTAATTGTGAAAATGGATAGATTGTGTTTTGCCAGTTGAGAAAGTGAAACCATTTTCTTCTGCCCAATTTTGGATCTTGTCAACACAGAGCTGAAGCCGGCGTTGAATGCCAGGGTAGAAACTCCCACTTGCATATAAAGCAAAATCATCAACAAAGAGAGAGGAGTCATTGTCATTGTTTACAGAGTTAACTATATTATTTATTTTGATACTAAAAAGAGCAGGTGACAGAATGCTCCCTTGTGGAACGCCCATTTCCTGTTCATGAAGATCTGAGAGAGTAGAACCTACTCGAACTTGAAAAGTACGGTCTTCTAAGAATTTGTCTATAAATTGAGGAAGGCGGCCTCGAAAACCCATTTCATGAAGATCATGAAGTATTCCCTTTTTCCAGGTGGTGTCGTATGCTTTCTCCAGATCAAAAAAGATAGCTACCACATGCTGTTTATTTAAGAAAGCATTTCGTATAGCAGTTTCTAATCGGACTAAATGGTCAAGGGTAGAGTGATGCTTCCTGAATCCACACTGCTCTTTGGCTAAAAGTCCATCTGTTTCTAGTTTCCACATGAGTCTACTGTTCACCATTTTTTCCATTAGTTTACAAATGCAACTAGTAAGAGCAATAGGTCTGTAGTTTGAAGGTTTAGAAAGGTCTTTTCCAGCCTTAGGAATGGGAATGATAAGCGCTTTACGCCAGGAAGGTGGAAAGTAATCAGTAGTCCAGATAAGATTGTAAATTTTAAGCAGTATTTCAAGGCTTTCATCAGGCAAATGTTTCAACAATTGATAATGAATTTCATCAGGACCTGGAGATGAGTCATTGCAGGTTAATAGCGCCAATTTGAGTTCTGAGAGGGAAAAAGGAACATTGTAGTTTTCTATATTGTCAGAATTAAAGTTACATGGATTTTTTTCTTTTAAATTCTTATTTTTCAAAAATAAGGGAGATTTGTTGTTCTTAGTAGAAGAATGACTCTCAATGGAGGATGCTAGTACATTGGCCACTGCTTTTTTGTCTGTGACGAGTGAATCTGCCAGTTTCAGATGGTTGATGGAGGGGCAGGTGTTTTTCCCCTTAATATTTTTAATTATTCTCCACACTTTTTTCTTACTTGTTTTAGAAGTGATGGATGAGCAGAAATTTTTCCAGGATTTTTGTTTATTTGTTTTATAAGTGAAACGTGCTTTAGCTCTTAGATGTTGATGAGCTCGAACATTTTCCGCTATTGGTTGACGAAATACTAAGCGTAGTGCTTTTTTCCTTTTTTTATTTATAAGGCGACACTCCTCATTGAACCAAGGCGTTTTAGGTAATCTAAACTTGTTTGAAGAAGATGGTATGGATTTCTTGGCAGATTTAATAATTAAGTCTGAGAATATTTGCATAGGATCTTCACTTTGAAGGATCTCTTCTTGGATCTCTGATCGTATGATTGTGGTATAAAGATCCCAGTTAGCTTTTTTGTAGTTTAGGTGTTCAGGCTGGGAAGTGTTTATAAAGGTAGAAGGAGTTAATATAGTTGGAAAATGATCACTACCATATAGGTCTTCAAGTACTCCCCACTCATAATCTAAGACTAATGAGGGGTCGCAAACAGCCAGATCTAAACAGGACAGTTTGCCGGTGGATAACTGAATATAAGTTGGAGTTTTAGTATTTAAGCAACATAAATTTAATTCTGTAAAAATATTTTCAAGAAGTAGACCCCGGGCAGATGTTTCTTCACTTCCCCAAAGTGGGGAATGACCATTTAAATCGCCCAAAAGCAACAAAGGTTTTGGAAGTTGAGAAAATAGGTCAAAAAGATCTTGTTTATGAACAGGGATGGAAGGGGGTAAATATAAGGAACAAATGGTAATAGTTTTTTCCAGAGATACACGTGCAGCTACAGCCTGTAAAGTAGTATTTAGTTTAAGCGAACTATGAAGAAGAGAATTATGTATTAATAAAGATACTCCTCCCGTTACACCTTCATTTTTCAGTTGAGCAGATTTGGAAATAACATTGAAGCCTGTAACAGAGAAAGTGTGGTCATCTCTCTGCAGAGTTTCCTGCAAAGCTAGCACACACGGTTTTAGCTGTTTACAAAGTACCTGTAACTCTTGAAAATTCGCCCTGATTCCTCGGATGTTCCATTGAAGAATAGAGCTTTCCATCAGATGTTATACAGAAGATGTTTCCATATCACCATCCAATTCACTCAGAGGTTCAAATGGATTTTTGGCCGCGACAAGCCTTTCCTGACTAGATGTTTTCGCTTTTTGAGAGTTGGATGAGTGGCCTTTCGTTTTCGATTCCTTTCCCGAGGACAATCGAGATGCTGAAGGCTTCCTACTAGGAGGAGGGGGGTTTCCCTTCACCGCAGACCCGGATGTTCGAGAAGGAATGTTGGATCTTCCACCCGTAGGTGGGCCCGTCTTGTCATGATCAGTTTTGCTCCTTTCCTGTTTACTTTCAGTCTGACTTGTCTGGACTGATTGTGAGGCAGTTGTGGGGGTCATCTGCTGAGCAGTCTGACTGCCTGAGCTTTTCTTTATCAGAGTTGTGGGCGTTGCGCCCTTGACCCAAGTCACTTCCGTCTGGCATGAAACAGTAGATGATTTAACCTTCTGTGATTTCTGGAGCGCGTCGGAGTATGATAGTACCGACAGTGGTGCTACAAGTTGTTTTGCTTCATAGAAAGGTATTTTCTTTTCTGTAGCCAATCTTGTGATTTCATGTTCTCTCTTCCATACTGGACAGTCTCTTGAAGAGTGATGGGCAGCCCTGCAGTCAGCACAACAGACCGGATCTTGACACGGCCCACTATGTTTTGCCTTTGCGCATGATCCACAAATCTCCTCTCCAGGACATCTCCCGCTGACATGTCCAAATTTTTGACATCTGAAGCATCTCATTGGAGAAGGAACATACAGTGAAACCTTTACTCTCAGAAACCCTACTTTCACCGACTCTGGAAGGACGGGAGAACAGAAGGTCAAGAAGAAAGTATTTGTAGGAACTCTGATATCTCCTTTTTTGATTGTAACGCGATGGACATCAGTTACTCCTTGTGATTTCATTTCAGATTTTATCTCCGTCTCAGAGATCCCTTTCAATTCAGGGCATCGGATGACGCCCTTTGATGAATTGAGAGTTCTATGAGGAGACACCTTGATTGGTCTGTCTACAAAAGAGGTTGCCTGAAGCATCTTGTCACTTTGTCTTTTTTTCTCACACTTGACCAAAAATGTTTTGGTTTTTTTGTTTGTGTGGACGTTTTTGGAGATTCCTGCAATCCCCGCAAATGCTTTCTCCACAATAAAAGGGCTGAGATCAGTCACTGGTTTTTCAGGGTCTGTGCCCTCAATCACCAGCCATGCAGGCCAGTTTCCAGAAATCTTTCTTGTCTCCTCTTCTGAATCTGAGGACAATCTGTCCTCAGACATCTTTCTTCTTTTGGGGGTTGAGGTATGTTTTGAATCCATAATTTTTCTTGGAAAATTCATCTCTCCCCTACCCACCCACCATGGAGTCCAACAAGGGGCCAGAACTAAAGAAAAACTTTGTTCCTTCCAGGCTTCAGGAGAGATATACGGCCCTCAGAGTTCAACCTAATCCATTGCAAAGGATAGTGCAAAGTTTCCGGGAACAGAAAACCCGACACTGCCAAAGTTCCAAACCAGGTCAAAAAACTGAAAACCTTGACCCAATCCCTCATGAGGAAGCCGCTTGGTACATGCGGGCCTCATGTACCTCCCGTCTAGGAGAGGTTGGAGCCAAAGTGACGTGTTGCAAGCTAGGCTTGCTCAATCACCAGGATCTCTTTCCCCACCGACACGGGTCGCATCGCACGGCAAACACGACGGACCTAAGGAGATCGCAGAGAAAAGGGAAGAAATGTGGAAAAGAAGACTTGAAGGGGAGTAGAAGACAGAACAGTACCGATCAAGGCAGATGATAATATAAAACCAAAATTTAAAAAAAGGAGAAGAGCTCACCATCATGAAAGAGCGTGAGGTGACCCTGGGAACTAAAAAGGAGAAAAACCCCCTGAGGACCCCCAGGGCAGACCCCAGGGGGCAGTAACATTTATAACTGATAATTTTAATAGTTAAATACAATCACTTTCAGCTTCTGACGGTTTCAAGGAAAAAGCCAAAAATGATACCTATAAATACTTATAATTCAACTCCTTTTATTTTGCAAAGATAAATAAATATGTGTAGGTTCAAAAAATCTGAAAACTGATTCATCTACTTTGATACTTTTGGATTTTAATTCTTAACATTTTCATCTACATTGTAATCTCCCACCATTCTATTCCATTTTTTTTAGAATCCGCCAAACACAAAATCCCCAAAATTTGTTTACGAAAGATTCAGATAATGCTTTATCCAAGTTTCATTTTCTAAATCAGTTACAGCCATTTGTACGACGAGTTCTTGCTCACTGCTTGCCAGACATTTAAGATCATTTGCAAAGCCTAAGTTTGTGGTTGTCCTTCCAATACTGACTGTTGACATGATCTTGTTATGAGTCAAAGCTATGCTACACTTCCTGTTATCCACATGATTTCTAGTTTAAGTACAGTCTGATTTTGGTAGGAGTGCCTCATCTGTTGGCCTCAGTGGCCTCACCTGTCTTATCTGCCTTACCATCTGGTCAAGGTGCAAGATCCGATTTTAACAGCAGTAGTGGCCCCTCAGCCCCGGTGTTGTCCCAAGTTGTGGCGCTGTCCTCAGTGGCCTGCCTGAAAACATGGAATTAAGGGCATTCACACCGCAGTTATTTGTTCTTCACAATCCACACACACACACACACACGGCACCCATACTGTGCAGTGTGTCAGGGTTAGGCTTAGGTTGTTAGTAAAGGTTAGAGGGTTAGGGTTCAACATCATGCTCAACTCAGTGTGCACATCCACTCAAGGCAACCATCCTCAGGGAGGGACAGAGATGGACGGACACACACACACATACACATACACGGACAGACAGACAAGACAGACAGAATGGAGAGATAAGGGGGTGGGGGGGTTGACTTAGCTTTTTCAGAGGCCTCATGAAGTCCCTTGTTCGCGTCCTTGATCCCTAATAACATGCCCACATACAAATGGTCAAATACATTTAAGACAAAGTATTTAAACATGAATAGTGTCAGGGCTTTCTGGGATCTTGGGAAAGGGAGAGGGGTGTTTTATTCAAGCAAAAATATATCAAGTAAAGTCGATGGTTGGGTTTACAAAACAATAGTTATGCTAAAATATTATTGGTACATAGTGCTGCATATTGGATATTTTGACAACTAGTGCATCATTTTTATAAATTTCTAGTAACAGTTGTCATGTATCATTGCATCTGTTAGCTTTCATCATTGACATTTTCTAATATATTTCTTTGTTTTGTCTAGACATCATTCGCTTTTGATATTCATCCCACAGAGGTTGCAAGCATCACTAAATTGTAAATGTCTCCATCACATCAGTAGCATTCCATGGGGAAATGATCACCTTCTGCTTCAGCGTTTTAAGTAAGTATGCATGGTGTGTAACTGCATCTAAAAAGAAAAAATGTAACAAATAGTATCTAAATGTAAAATGCATAAAAAACACTCGGCAATTGGAATGAGCGGGGGGGGGGGGGGGGGGGGCATAAAGAAATTTCAAAATAGTTTTATAATGCCTGAACATTTTCTTTTTCATCTTTTAATCCCTTTTGGGGCATGGAGGATATTGAATAACGCCGTTGATATTTTTCAACAAAATTAAATATAAAAGCAAATGAAAACATTGATTGAAAAGGGGGGGGGGGGGCAGAAATATAAATGATCATTAAAATTCTTGTAACCTTTTCATTTTGAAAGAAAAAATGGAACACTTTCAGGCACTCTTTTCACACCTTTCAACAAACTGCAAAAATGAAAAGCTGACTTAAGATTAAAATTTTGCATATGTCAACCACAATTATATCCACCAACACGTTTGGGCAAGACTTCCACCCTGCCCCTCCTGTTACTGCATCCCCCCCACCCCCCTCCACACCATCCCTACTAAAGTGTGTGGGGAGGGAAGCGGTTGGGGAGGGGGGGTGGAGAGAGAGTGCAGGTGTGGATTTTTGTGTGTTTAGGTCGTGCATAATATGTGGGCATGCATGTTGTCTTACTAAAATACTAGAGCTTTTTTTTCTTGTCTTTTTTTTATATTTTTTTTTAATGTTTCAACAACGCATCAGTAGAGATCTTTGATCAATGATTTACCTTTCATGTATGTCTTCGAGTTCAGTTTGATTTTACTGTCTTTCTCAATTCTACACCACTATCAATAATCTGATGATTTGAACACCCTTTAAAACTTTTTAAATATCACAATGAAGAATAAAAAAAGCTGATCTAAAATGTATACAAAAACTTGACAGTTGGAATGATGGAGGAGGGGTGAACAAAAAAAATCTACCATTCAATGCTTGAACTCAAGTTACTGACCACATTTTGCGGTAACCAGATTTTTCTGTTTTCTATGATTAAGGTGACCAGTCAAAAATGATAAACTGAAAACAAAATGAGAGATGACTTCAAATATCAATAATGAAATGTTTTGTTTTGTTTGTTTTTAGCCATTTTGGCTAGGAATGGGAACCACCATCCCTACTATCAAAACCTGTCACTATAATGTAAACTATTCTCGTCTTTCTTTTTTGGACATGATTTCCACCCTGCCCCCTCTCCTCCCCTGCCTCCACCACCCCCACCATTCCCGCTGCTGGAAACATATTGGAAATATACCTCCTTTTTGTCCCCATCCCCTGCCCTCTCTACTCAATTGGGGAAAGACTGGAGAGGTCTGGGGTGAATATCTTTCCAACATTGTTCCTTCTTTAATGAGCAATATTCCCATTCCGATGTTTTCAACACGCTTGCTATCGTTCTGGGATCATTCCCTACCTTCTGATTTAAAACAAATAAATAAATGGGTGTGCGAAGAAGCCGAAACGGGGTGGGGGAGGTGTGGTGGTAATGTTTTCCCATTTTAGTTTATAGAACTTTAAATGAGAACTTCAAATACACCTTCCTGTGGACACCCAGTGAAGGTAAACTGGCGATTTATCAATGACTACCTTTGCGTCAGATAAAAACAGGTAAGAGGCTCTCTTCCAGCAGAACTGGGATGGTGAATGAGTTCATTTACAAAGTTATTAACAAAACTAAACATTTCATTTCAACACAGCTGAGTACTCACCAGGCCGGACAACCAAGGCTGTGTGGTTTCTCTCCTCCAGACCGCTAGCGACTGAGCCTGACAAACTGGCGCTGTTGACTGCGGAGACACGAACTCACATCGTTTCACCCCACGGGCGAGATGAGCTTGCGGGTGAAAAAAAAGAAAATCGTGAACAGTTGTGAACCGCTCACACCAGCATTTGGCGACCCCCCACCCCACCCCCTCCATTCCGCACTCTCTTTTTCACCCCTATCTCTCCCGTCCACCTGTCATCTCTGTGTGAGCGTGTCTGTGTATGTTATATAAATACGTATCATGTGTAAGTGAGCGTGTGTGTGTGTGTGTGTGTGTGTGTGTGTGTGTGTACCTTCTTCAACATGCATATTCATTTGCACGGGGTTGTTTTTCTCCTTTCACCATCCCCTTCCTTCGTGAAGGTATATTTGTGTACAAAATGTTGTGAATGTAGATTGGTTAGGACAGATGGGAAATAACAGCAAGGCTGAAATCCTTATCATTGGGTCTGACTCTCTCTCTCTCTTTGGTGTGAACCACCGCTCTGTTTTGATTATCCCAAGCACCACAAAACGATATTGCTGCCTCTCTCTCTGATCTCTCTTTCTCTCTCTCTCTGTCCCAGGTGGCGAGATTTGGAGGGGGGGTCCCAGGTGGCGAGATTTGGAGGGGGGGTCCCAGGGGAGGAAGGGGGAGGATCAGTGGGGGGAAACTTGATACCCGCTAGTTCAATGTGTGGCCTCACAACGACAACCATAACACACAGAACAAGATCAGTGACAAACCCCGAAACAATGCTAACTGTGCTAACGTAACTGTGTTCGAAGTTGCCAAGGAATGGACAGTGGAAGTGTGCATCGAGAAAGAGAGGGAGAGAGAGAACCGCCATTCTCAACCACACGATCGTGGGAATCGAGAAAACCCAACTTTGTTATAGACTACACAAATCTCGAAAAATAAATCGACTAATATATTAAAGAGCTCTGCATGCTCTCATGATTATGGAAAATAAATATAGAAATAGTAATAATATCAAAAAATGTATACAGGTGATTCGGTTCTTGATAATGTCAAAACGGGAGCAGCTTTTGGAAATCCGGAATTGAACCATGAGAAAAATGTACCACTTTGTACAAACAATTTAGAGTCTTTACTGCTGACCTCGTGGCCATACTCATGACTTTGATTCACATTCTAGATTTTCATAAAAATGATTACGGTCAAATTCCTCTCTGTGTAGATTCAAAATCAGTGCTGTACGCGCTTAGATCTGCAAATTAAAAAAAATATTCACAAGAGAGGCAAGGCTTTCAAGACTCACTTGTGATACACTTAAAAAAAATAATCTAATCGTTAAAATGTGTTCTGTACTTGTTATTATAAAGCTTCGGGTTAAAAAAAAAAAAAAAAAAAAAAAAGAAGTCATAACCAGATTTGAACCCCGCGTGTTCAGGTGAGAAGAAACTGTCTTCCCATTACACTATCGTGGCTCCTTAACTGACGTTCTAAAATTTAATATTTGAACATACTTTTTTAAAGGGCGATAAATCAATTGCGGTATTCGCATTACGGTGAGAACGCTGTTTAAATCATATTATTCTGGTGTATCTTGGACATTCAAAAAATCTTTAAGGGCAATAAAAAAAATTCTTTTTAAGTCCGCGGTAAAGGAGACGTGGCTATCCTGCAATCACACTGCAACATTTAGCCGTTTTCTCTAGATCTAGATGTACAAGTTTAGTTACACCCGCCGGGCATGTAGTACGACACGGTCAATTCAATTTCTCTTTTATGTTCATTCTAGTTTTATACTTTTAAAGTTGACATGAAAATTTAGTATTTTGTTAAACTAATAACATGTAGAGCCAAGTACAAGTACTTCTAAACGTCGTAAGAAGTGAAAAGGACTTCATTTTGAGAAAAGTCAAGACTGGAAATTTTTTTGTTTCATCGTGATCAGTTCAAGGGTATTATTAACTCGCATGGTTTACAATTTTTAACTGTGAATTCCGACTGATTCTGTGGATATTTTTTTGGCAGTTTGGGGCATAATCCAGTAAGTGATGAGGCGTTCACAAATCTTTCTCTGGATAAATATTTCACGGTCTCCTTCTCTAACTTTCCATCACATGTAATCGTGTATTGTCGATTGAATATAGGATTGAACGGGCAGGTCAACAACTTGAAACAAAATGGCGTCGTTCGCGTTCGCGACTGAAAAATATGAGCACGCGCTTTGAATGTGTATAAATATGTGTACGCAATTGATTTTTGCCCATGATCTTCAGGGCTCAGCCAATAGATCTATAAAGTCCACTTGTCGTATTGATTTTAGTATTTTCCGAAAAAGACCACTTGCGCGAATGAACATAGTGAAAGCCCTGTACACACAAGCTTTTTATGTTTTGAGTATAATTTCAAAATGTCATGTTTAAGATGAGAAAGATCAGTTTAAAGCAAATTAAGTCCCCTAGCATTAATTGCAGATTAATTTCCCTTTTTTACTATCTGCACCAAAACCTTTGCAAAATAAATAAAACTTCCATGCATAGCAAAAGAAGTTCCTGTTTGAACAAAAAATTATAATAATGACTGCTCTTGTTGTTGTATCAGAATATCAGATCAAAGTGCCAAGTTTAGAGAATACAAAAAATATAAATATAACTGTAAATGCAGTTTGCATATAATTTGGCTTCTTTTTTATTTTTTCGTTCCCATTCCATAGGTGCAATATTGTTTTGAACAAGATGACTGGAAAGAACTGAATTTTTCCTATTTTTATGCCTAATTTGGTGTCAGCTGACAAAGTATTTGCAGAGAAAATGTCAATGTTAAAGTTTACCACGGACACACAGACACACACACACACACACACACACACACACACAGAGAGAGAGAGAGAGAGACAACCGAACACTGGGTTAAAACATAGACTCACTTTGTTTACACAAGTGAGTCAAAAAAACTGAAAAAGAAATAGATACATAATGCATTGTGACTTCTGCAAGTGATAATATGGATGTGAGGCCACGCCCCCTCAGTCGCCACCCCCCCTCCTCTTCACCCCTCTCACACAGTCACTTTATCCAGTTCTCACCAGACCGCAGTGGCTGAGTGCCAAGAAAATAGCTCACACTGCTAAAAATTCGGTGACTTCTGTCGTCTGCTAGAGCTGAACAGCCGGCATCACTCACTGATAGTCGAATCTTGGCCACTCTCTTGATTGTTCCCTTTATTTTCTATCAAATCGTCCAATAAATGTTCACCACTGTCTTCTCCTTCGAATTTATGCTTCAGTTCTTTCTGAGCATCAGCTAAAGAAAGTTTAGTTTTAGTACGTCACGATCGCATGTCTTGAGAACAGAGTCAGTCGGACATTTTGTTGAGCGAGCGAGGAGAGGAGCCAGGCAAAGACTGCGGCCAGTAACCCAACCAAAATGTTCAAGTAAAGGACTGTCTTATGACGCATATGGTGTTTCTAGCTATGAATAGAATCTAGAAAGATTCCCCAAACGAAAGCTGCCAGCATTTTTGTCAACGAACTGAATGCAAAGCAGGGAAAAGTCAGAATATTTCGATGACGAGTTATCTCGTCATTGTGGCAGCGAAGCGTACATGCTTTCCATGACGAGTTATCTCGTCATATAGGCAGCCTAGGGGTTAAATCCACTCTGACAGATACACAAAATTATATGTAGCATGCACTCAAGGCCTGACACGCGTTCAGTTATGCTGCTGTCAGGCATCTGCCTGGAGGATGTGGTGTGTAGCGTTTATGGATTTGTCTCCTTGAGAAACTGATACTGAACTGAAACTAATCTTTTTCTGGGTAACTCACATACTGGTCGTCTTTATCCATATATTAATCTTTCTTCTTTCCCTGTGTAACTCGCACACTGGTCGCCTTTATCCACATGTTAATCTTTTCTGTGTAACTGATACACTCGTCGTCCTTACCAACATGACTAGTCTTTATCTGGGTAACTCACATACTGTAGTCTTTATCTGGGTAACTCACATACTGTAGCCTTTATCTGGGTAACTCACATACTGTAGTCTTTATCTGGGTAACTCACATACTGTAGCCTTTATCTGGGTAACTCACATACTGTAGTCTTTATCTGGGTAACTCACATACTGTAGTCTTTATCCAGATGGTTAGTCTCTGAATAACCCAAGCACTTCACCCTCTGCTTCTTCTTCTTCTTCTTCATCATCATCATCATCATAATTATCTTCTTCTTCTTCATCTTCTTTATCATCATCATCAACATTATCTTCTTCTTCTTCTTCTTCTTCTTCTTCTTCTTCTTACCCGTCCTTTGAATAATCTCAACAGTGTTGAGGGAGAGGGGAAGGCAAGAGACAGATAAAGAGAGGGGAGGAGGAAGGAGGGGAGAGAAAAACAGAGCACCTGAAAAAGAGGGGTGAGCACAGAGAGAGAAAGACAGGGAGAAAAGAGAGGGGCTGGGTGGGGAAGGGGGGGAAGCTAGGTGGGGAGGGGAGAGGGACCAAGTGGGAGAGTATGCTTCCTTTGTTCCTTTTTCTTGCCAACAACAACAACAACAACAACAACAACAAAGAAGTGACTGAGACACGTGCTATGCCCTCGCTATTGTTTCACCCGTTATGAATAGTCATTGACACGTGCTATGTCCTCGCTATTGTTTCATCCGTTATGAATAGTCATTGACACGTGCTATGTCCTCGCTATTGTTTCACCCGTTATGAATAGTCATTGACACGTGCTATGCCCTCGCTATTGTTTCACCCGTTATGAATAGTCATTGACACGTGCTATGTCCTCGCTATTGTTTCACCCGTTATGAATAGTCATTGACACGTGCTATGCCCTCGCTATTGTTTCACCCGTTATGAATAGTCATTGACACGTGCTATGCCCTCGCTATTGTTTCACCCGTTATGAATAGTCATTGACACGTGCTATGCCCTCGCTATTGTTTCACCCGTTATGAATAGTCATTGACACGTGCTATGTCCTCGCTATTGTTTCACCCGTTATGAATAGTCATTGACACGTGCTATGCCCTCGCTATTGTTTCACCCGTTATGAATAGTCATTGACACGTGCTATGCCCTCGCTATTGTTTCACCCGTTATGAATAGTCATTGACACGTGCTATGCCCTCGCTATTGTTTCACCCGTTATGAATAGTCATTGACACGTGCTATGCCCTCGCTATTGTTTCACCCGTTATGAATAGTCATTGACACGTGCTATGCCCTCGCTATTGTTTCACCCGTTATGAATAGTCATTGACACGTGCTATGCCCTCGCTATTGTTTGATCCGTTATGAATATTCATTGACACGTGCGTTTGTATTTGTTTGGAGAACGCTACCACTTCATAAATATTCACTGGCATGCGAGTAAGCGTGTGTGTGTGTGTGTGTGTGTGTGTGTGTGTGCGTGAGTGTGTGTGTGTGTGGGTGTGTGTGTGTGTGTGGTGTGTAGCCAACCCACCTGAACTGTCCACTACCGCTGTGAACACACGATTCAACAGCAGAATGTTTTATTTACCAGCGGCGGTCGGTAAGTAAAGTGCGTACGTGTGTGTGCCAGAACTTCAGAAGTAGGCGTGAAGGCTTAGCCAGGCTTTATTGATTAGTTCAGTGACCCACAAAGCGTTAGTTAGCGACCACTGTCCACAACAGCTGGGCCGGTACAACACATTGTATGGCAACTGGAAGTCAGTTTCGTCAACTCTGGTATTTCATTGCCGACAACTTTTTATGGTAGAAAACTAATAAAATGACCCTCTATTTTGCTAAGTTCACGGTTGTAAGGTGTTGTGTTTGGCATTATGGTCGTGTTGGGGCAGGGGGAGGGGGGAGCTGTGGGGGTTCTTTAACGTGCGGAAACAATGGTTACTGTCTGCGATTATTTTTCCAGCTTGTGTGTGTGTGTGTGTGTGTGTGTGTGCGCGCGCGCGTGTGTTTGCACACTGGTGTCGGTGTGCACACGTTTATTCATTCATTTATTTATGTATCTATCAATCTATTTTTTTTATTTTTTTATTTTACACGTTTATTAAAAAATTTTCAAGTTAAAAGAATAGTTTATTTATTTATTTATTTATTTATTTATTTATATTTTTGTGTTTTTATTATTGTCATTAGTAGTAGTAGTAGTAGTAGTAGTAGTAGTAGTAGTATCATCATCTAATGTGTTTTCATATTCATTTACTGTTTTTTTATCAACATTCTTTTTTTTTATCAACCGTCATCTTAATCTTAATGTCAGTGTTTTACTTTGTGGAGGCTCCCAATACCTTCTCAATGCAATGAGTTTATGTCAGAATGAAACATCTGCTTTTTGAAAAACCTTTTTCTTCTTGTTGTTTTAGCAGATGTGGTGTGTCACATATGCAGCTGTCCGCGCACTTTGATACCCCCTTGAAACTGAAACTGGGCACGTGAAGTAGCCGGTCACCTCAACAAAGATAATGGATGGATCTGTGAAGTGGTCACTTGAAAGTAGGTTATTTGAACAAAGATAATGGATGGATCTGTGAACTGGACACTTGAAAGTAGGTTATTTGAACAAAGATCATGTAATGGATGGATCTGTGACCTGGTCACTTGAAAGTAGGTTATTTGAACAAAGATAATGGATGGATCTGTGAACTGTCCATTCAGAAACTGAAATGAGCACTGATGATAACTGTCTGTACTGGTTGGCCACAGTAGTGGAAGTTTTTGACATTGTTGACTTCAGAGGTTACAAACTTGTGTGTTATTAAACAAGCATGAAGTTGAAATCGTTTTTAGTTGGTATGTTTAGGGTTTACCATCCTGGCCGTCTCTTGAAATAATCTTGTGTTTTATGTCAGAGCTCAGTATAAGCTGTAAGCTTGTTGTTGCTCTATGTTGACATAATTATGTGTTTCGTACTTTATGAGCTCTGAATAAAAATATTGTTTGTATTCCATGAGCTCTGAACAAAGATATGTTTGTACTCCATGAGCTCTGAACAAAGATATGTTTGTACTCCATGAGCTCTGAACAAAGATATGTTTGTACTCCATGAGCTCTGAACAAAGATATGTTTGTACTCCATGAGCTCTGAACAAAGATGTTTGTATTTCACGAAATCTGAATAAAGAAATGTTTGTCCTTCATGAGCTCTGAATAATGACATGTTTGTCCTTCATGAGCTCTGAATAAAGAAATGTTTGTCCTCCATGAGCTCTGAATAAAGAAATGTTTGTCCTCCATGAGCTCTGAATGAAGACATGTTTGTCCTTCATGAGCTCTGAATAAAGACATGTTTGTACTTCATGAGCTCTGAATGAAGACATGTTTGTACTTCATGAGCTCTGAATGAAGACATGTTTGTACTTCATGAGCTCTGCATGAAGAAATGTTTGTACTTCATGAGCTGTGAATAAAGATATGTTTGTACTTGATAAGCTCAGAGTAAAGATATGTTTGTATTTGATAAGCTCTGAATAAACATATGTTTGTATTTGATAAGCTCTGAATAAACACATGTTTAAACCAACAGTCCTCCGTCGGCGGTGTTCTAAGATGTAGTCCAGTGTAAACACAACTGCATGAAGTAAATAATGATAATAATAATAATAACGGTATTTATATAGCGCTGAATATTGTGCAGAGACAAATCAAAGCGCTTTCGCACCAGTCATTCACTCGCATGCATAACTCTAAAACTGAAGAAACTGAAGACAAGGAAAAGGCAGGGAAGATAGGTTATTTTGGGAAGAGGTTGGTTTTAAGGCCAGACTTGAAAGAGCTGAGTATGGAGACTTGACGAAGCTAAAGAGGAAGTTCATTCCAATTGCAAGGTCCAGAGACAGAGAAAGAACGGCGGCCAACAGTCAAGTACATTGAAGTACATTCCTTCAATCAAATCAAATCAAAATCAATCAAATCAAAACCGCTTTATCAATCCACATGGAAATGAACTTGTGCAATCACAGGCTTGTTGTAAAACGTCAGCATACAATGATCATACGCACCACGAAAAGAGATTAAAACAAGTCTGATAAGAAGTCATAATAGCTGAAGAAAGACTAAACACACACACACACACACACACACACACACACACACACACACACACACACGATACTAACCCCCCCTTCCCCACCACCCCCCACCCCACACATACACACACACACATATACACTCACCGCGCGCACGTACGCACGCACACGCACACAACATGTACATATATCGCGCCAATAGATTCAGTAAATTAAAATTAAAGCACACGCAATCATTTTCTTTCATTTTTTCTTTTTTTTTTCTTTTTTTTCAAATCACTGACGTTCACCAACTGAAGTGTGATGGAGTCTCCCGTCGGACCGACGGATGAGTAGGCAGGCAGGCATATCTGTCGGTGTGTGTCCTCATATGGGAGAAGAGGCCGATTCTGGATGCGCACCCACAGGTGTTGCAAGGGAAAACGTCTCCAGAAGTTGCTTCCTTCGCTCACGCTTCTTCTTAATGGCCAGCGTTCTCTTGTTTTCAAACGTCTTTATGCCACTAGCGCACAGCATCTTCCAGCGAGAGCGGTCAAGGACATCAGTTTCCCAACTGAGTGCACACTGAATACATGGTTCACATGATGGTGAAGGCTGTCGCGTCAAGCTGGTCTTTCATTGTATTGTGGCGGGCCCTTTCATATTGGTTCTTGGTGAAGGCTGCCGCGTCAAGCTGGTCTTTCATTGTATTGTGGCGGGCCCTTTCATATGGGTTCTTGGTGAAGGCTGTCGCGTCAAGCTGGTCTTTCATTGTATTGTGGCGGGCCATTTCATATGGGTTCTTGGTGAAGGCTGTCGCGTCAAGCTGGTCTTTCATTGTATTGTGGCGGGCCATTTCATATGGGTTCTTGGTGAAGGCTGTCGCGTCAAGCTGGTCTTTCATTGTATTGTGGCGGGCCCTTTCATATGGGTTCTTGGTGAAGGCTGTCGCGTCAAGCTGGTCTTTCATTGTATTGTGGCGGGCCATTTCATATGGGTTCTTGGTGAAGGCTGTCGCGTCAAGCTGGTCTTTCATTGTATTGTGGCGGGCCCTTTCATATGGGTTCTTCAGAGTCACTTGACTCTCAGCTGCCTTTTCTTTGGGAGACTCAAAGTATGT
>NC_134881.1:55886522-55904022 GCF_041734735.1 Babylonia areolata | reverse complement strand
CATTTATTTATTTCTGCACCTTTTTTCGTTTTCTTTTTGTCTTTTCTCAAGGCCTGACTAAGCGCGTTGGGTTACGCTGCTGGTCAGGCATCTTGCTTAGCAGATGTGGTGTAGCGTATATGGATTTGTCCAAACGCAGTGACGCCTCCTCGAGTAACTGAACTGAACTGAACTGAACTGAACTGGACTCTACATTCAATGATATTCATTTGGTGTGTACGATAACCACAGCAAGTTTGTGGATTTGATCCGAATGACATTTTTGGTTAGCATGCAAATGATATGGTAACATTTTCGTTCACGTGTGGAGCTGACACAAAGACAGTTCTCCCAAAGCTAGGGAGCAGGTGTTGGAGTCTGTGGTGAATGTAGCCAATGGTGGTCAGTGGTTAAGGTTGACATAACTATGGGTTGTTAGTGTCTAGGGTTCGCATATCTAGGGGTTGTTAGTGTCTATGGTTAACATAGCCAAGGGTTGTTAGTGACTATGGCTGACATAGCCAGGCGTTGTTAGTGACTGTGGCTGACACAGCTAAGGTTGTTAGTGTCTATGGTTGACATAGCTATGGGTTGGTAGTGCCTGGGGTTCGCATATCTAGGGTTTGTTAGTGTCTACGGTTAACATAGCTAGGGCAATTAGTGTCTATGGTTGACATAAGTATGGGTTGGTAGTGCCTGGGGTTCGCATAGCTAGGGTTTGTTAGTGTCTATGGTTAACATAGCTAGGGCAATTAGTGTCTATGGTTGACATAGCTGTGGGCTGTTAGTGTCTACGGTTAACATAGCCAGCGGTTTTTAGTGTCTACGGTTAACATAGCCAGCGGTTGTTAGTGTCTCGGGATGACATCACCCCGTGCCTTATGACGCAGTCCCGTGGACTGTAGATACATACACAGCTGTGGTTCGTTCACGTTTAGCATTGACACACACCTCGGGGATGTTGGGCCGACGGCGATAACCATCCTGGGAGCGATGGCGGTAAAAGCCTACTTCAGACAGACTGTCAAAACGCCTGCCGGGTGGGCAGCAGCAACAATGACAGAGTGTGTCAAAACGCCTGCGGGGTGGGCAGCAGCAACAATGACACAGTGTGTCAAAACGCCTGCGGGGTGGGCAGCAGCAACAATGACACAGTGTGTCAAAACGCCTGCGGGGAGGACAGCAGCAACAATGACACAGTGTGTCAAAACGCCTGCGGGGTGGGCAGCAGCAACAATGACACAGTGTGTCAAAACGCCTGCGGGGTGGGCAGCAGCAACAATGACACAGTGTGTCAAAACGCCTGCAGGGTGGGCAGCAGCAACAATGACACAGTGTGTCAAAACGCCTGCGGGGTGGGCAGCAGCAACAATGACACAGTGTGTCAAAACGCCTGCAGGGTGGGCAGCAGCAACAATGACACAGTGTGTCAAAACGCCTGCGGGGAGGACAGCAGCAACAATGACACAGTGTGTCAAAACGCCTGCAGGGTGGGCAGCAGCAACAATGACACAGTGTGTCAAAACGCCTGCGGGGAGGACAGCAGCAACAATGACACAGTGTGTCAAAACGCCTGCAGGGTGGGCAGCAGCAACAATGACACAGTGTGTCAAAACGCCTGCAGGGTGGGCAGCAGCAACAATGACACAGTGTGTCAAAACGCCTGCAGGGTGGGCAGCAGCAACAATGACACAGTGTGTCAAAACGCCTGCAGGGTGGGCAGCAGCAACAATGACAGAGTGTGTCAAAACGCCTGCGGGGTGGGCAGCAGCAACAATGACACAGTGTGTCAAAACGCCTGCGGGGTGGGCAGCAGCAACAATGACACAGTGTGTCAAAACGCCTGCAGGGTGGGCAGCAGCAACAATGACACAGTGTGTCAAAACGCCTGCAGGGTGGGCAGCAGCAACAATGACACAGTGTGTCAAAACGCCTGCGGGGAGGACAGCAGCAACAATGACACAGTGTGTCAAAACGCCTGCGGGGTGGGCAGCAGCAACAATGACAGTGTGTCAAAACGCCTGCGGGGTGGGCAGCAGCAACAATGACAGAGTGTGTCAAAACGCCTGCAGGGTGGGCAGCAGCAACAATGACAGAGTGTGTCAAAACGCCTGCCGGGTGGGCAGCAGCAACAATGACAGAGTGTGTCAAAACGCCTGCGGGGTGGGCAGCAGCAACAATGACAGGTCTGGCTTTGTGGGTGGGTGCCTGAGATTTGAACTCAACCTCAGGCGAGCTGGGCTGCGGCTTTGTTGAGAAGACACTGAGATTTCGTTTCCCTCCCCAACCCCCGCACACCCCCACTTCCCCTCCAATCGTCGCTCCCCCCCTCCCTCCCGTGCCCCCACCCCCCAACCCCCGCACACCCCCACTTCCCCTCCAATCGTCGCTCCCCCCCCCCTCCCGTGCCCCCACCCCCCAACCCCCACCTCTCTCCTACTTCCTACCCTCAAGTGTTCGGGTGTGATAAAGTGGACAGTTGCTAAGAAGGCACAGCATAGGACACAATGAAAGAAAGGAAGGCAGATTTGAACAGAGAGTGGCTGAATGAAAGAAAGGAAGGCAGATTTGAACAGAGAGTGGCTGAATGAAAGAAAGGAAGGCAGATTTGAACAGAGAGTGGCTGAATGAGTTTCAGTTTCAGTAGCTCAAGGAGGCGTCACTGCGTTCGGACAAATCCATATACGCTACACCACATCTGCCAAGCAGAATGAAAGAAAGGGAAGACAGACTGAAACAGAGAGTGGCTGAATGAAAGAAAGGGAAGACAGACAAACAGAGAGTGGCTGAATGAAAGAAAGGAAGACAGACAGACAGAGAGTGGCTGAATGAAAGAAAGGAAGACAGACAGAGAGTGGCTGAATGAAAGAAAGGGAAGACAGACAAACAGAGAGTGGCTGAATGAAAGAAAGGGAAGACAGACAAACAGAGAGTGGCTGAATGAAAGAAAGGAAGAAATGGGACATGAATAAAAACTGATAATATTCATCTTTATCGCCGAGCGATACGCTCCATCACATTGATATACAGCAGGACAAACAACACTGCAGACAACACTACTGGTCATTCTTTGATGAATGAATGAATGATATGGATATTCATATAGCTCCTATATTCATAGAGCTCCTATATTCATATAGCTCCTATATTCATAGAGCTCCTATATTCATATAGCTCCTATATTCATAGAGCTCCTCATCCTTGGTGGAAGACCAAGCTGTAAGGGATTTACAAACTCGGGGTCATTTGCACAACAGGCTGCCTGCCTGGCAACAGCTGACTGACGGCTGTCATTTGTACAGCAGGCTGCCTGCCTGGCAACAGCTGACTGACGGCTGTCATTTGTACAGCAGGCTGCCTGCCTGGCAACAGCTGACTGACGGCTGTCATTTGTACAGCAGGCTGCCTGCCTGGCAACAGCTGACTGATGGCTGTCATTTGTACAGCAGGCTGCCTGCCTGGCAACAGCTGACTGACGGCTGTCATTTGTACAGCAGGCTGCCTGCCTGGGAACAGCTGACTGACGGCTGTCATTTGTACAGCAGGCTGCCTGCCTGGCAACAGCTGACTGACGGCTGTCATTTGTACAGCAGGCTGCCTGCCTGGCAACAGCTGACTGACGGCTGTCATTTGTACAGCAGGCTGCCTGCCTGGCAACAGCTGACTGACGGCTGTCATTTGTACAGCAGGCTGCCTGCCTGGCAACAGCTGACTGACGGCTGTCATTTGTACAGCAGGCTGCCTGCCTGTGAACAGCTGACTGACGGCTGTCATTTGCACAACAGGCTGCCTGCCTGGCAACAGCTGACTGACGGCTGTCATTTGTACAGCAGGCTGCCTGCCTGTGAAGACCTGACTGACGGCTGCCATTTGTACAGCAGGCTGCCTGCCTGGCAACACCTGACTGACGGCTGTCATTTGTACAGCAGGCTGCCTGCCTGTGAACAGCTGACTGACGGCTGTCATTTGTACAGCAGGCTGCCTGCCTGTGAAGACCTGACTGACGGCTGTCATTTGTACAGCAGGCTGCCTGCCTGGCAACAGCTGACTGACGGCTGTCATTTGTACAGCAGGCTGCC
Source organism: Babylonia areolata (assembly GCF_041734735.1). NCBI lineage: Eukaryota > Metazoa > Mollusca > Gastropoda > Neogastropoda > Buccinidae > Babylonia > Babylonia areolata. Next base: position 55,899,964 of record NC_134881.1, on the reverse strand, counting down.
TGCCTGTGAAGACCTGACTGACGGCTGCCATATGGGACGGTCATCATCTATTCGTTTCCTGTCTCATTCAAACAAATTTCAGGCAAGCACACACATACACAGAAATGAGAAACAAAGTATTTCCAAGAAATGTAAAGAAAAACAAAGTATTCCCAAGAAAGGTAAAGGAAAACAAAGTATTCCCAACGAAGGTAAAGGAAAACAAAGTATCCCCAAGAAAGGTAAAGGAAAACAAAGTATCCCCAAGAAAGGTAAAGGAAAACAAAGTATTTCCAAGAAATGTAAAGAAAAACAAAGTATTCCCAAGAAAGGTAAAGGAAAACAAAGTATTCCCAACGAAGGTAAAAAGGAAAAAAAAGTAATATCATATTCATATATGCTTCTTCTTCTTCTTCTTCTTCTTTTTCTTCTTCTTCTTCAACTCCTCCTCTTCCTCCTCCCTCCTCCTCCTCCTCCTCCTCCTTCTTCTTCTTCTTCTTCCTCCTCAACCCTGTGAAGAGTCATTGAGGTGCCCTACAGAAGAACCCCCTCCAGATCTGTCGCTTGTGTTTTAAAGCCCGAGTCTCCGCAAACGGGTTTTCCCGTTCCGTCCATTCTGCAATGTTGTCAGTTGTTGTTTTTTGTTTTGTTTTGTTTTGTTTTGTTTTTTTGTTGTTGTTGTTGTTTATTGCTTGTCTTTTGTCTTGGCCTTTTTTTTTTGGGGGGGGGGGTCTTCTCTCTCTCTCTCTCTCTCTCTCTCTCTCTCAACTCGTCACCTATTTTTTCTGGATTCTTTTCTCTCCATATCAGTGTATTTAAAATACATGTTGATTGTTATGATTATGATGTTTGTCATGTTGTGATGCTGTTTATTTCCAGCAAACTGTCGTTCTTCACACACTTTTCTTTTGACATTTTTTTCCCTTTTAATGGCTGGATGAAAACAAGCAGTTATTTGTTTACTCTATTGTTCTCAGAAATAAAAATTCTGTCATAAAAATAAATTAATTCATTCATTCATTCAACTATAGAGCGAATATTGTGCCCGCGAAATCCACATGGCTCAGACGTCGTGTGTGTGTGGGGGGGGGATGTGAGGGGGGGGAGGGAGGAAGAGGATAGGGGAGAGGGTAGGGGGTTAGGGGGAGGACGCGTATTGACAAGCCCCCCCCACGCACATACACTACACAGTCCTGTCTTTGTGAGAGCCTGACACTTTCACACAGTTCTCCTGTGGGCAGTACAGTGATATAACCAGTAGTCCCTGTACTGACCGCTGCCTTCATCAACTTTTGATCACGTGGGGACCGTTCAGATGGTTAAGTGTTATTCCCAGTCTCTAAATTGGGGTGGGGGGGGGGGGCACGTATTTGGTTAGTCTTGGCAGTTTAGGGGTGGGGAGTGAAAATGGTGTTGGGTGTGGTGGAGTGCTATGAGGGGTGGGGGGGGGTCTGGGTTGGGGGATGGTGGTGGGGTGGGGGGGGAGGGGAGAATGATGAAGGATTTGGGGTCCAATATACAGTGTCTTTCTGTTGGGGGTGAGTTTAACGACCTATTGGCATTTCGCCCTTCAGGTCATGTTGCTCGATGGCTGTGGTATTTTTCTCGTGAAGGGTGGTGTGGTCGAGGCGTTGGTCCTGCACAGAGAGAGATACATACATACATACATACATACATACATATATGTATGTATGTATGTATAAATATACAGGGTCGTTGGGGTTGGCAATAATGCCTGTCGTTAAGCCTATAGTGCGGGTTGCCAGGCCAACGCTTAGCTGCGGGGTGTTGATAATGGCCCTCAGTTACGTAGCGCTGTACTTAGCAGCACAATTGACACTTTTGGCGACTGTTTGGTGGCTGGTAAAGCCAGGCTACTGTGAATTGAAAATGGGGAGGGTGGAGGGGAGGGGAGAGAAAGAGAGTCACAAAGAGAGACAGACAAAGAGAGAGTCACATAGAGAGAGTCACATAGAGAGAGACACATAGAGAGAGAGAGAGTCACAAAGAGAGAGACACAAAGAGAGAGTCACATAGAGAGAGACACATAGAGAGAGAGAGAGTCACAAAGAGAGAGTCACATAGAGAGAGAGAGTCACAAAGAGAGAGACACAAAGAGAGAGTCACAAAGAGAGAGACACAAAGAGAGAGTCACATAGAGAGAGACACATAGAGAGAGACACATAGAGAGAGACACATAGAGAGAGAGAGTCACAAAGAGAGAGACACAAAGAGAGAGTCACATAGAGAGAGAGAGTCACATAGAGAGAGACACATAGAGAGAGTCACATAGAGAGAGACACAAAGAGAGAGACACATAGAGAGAGTCACATAGAGAGAGAGAGTCACAAAGAGAGAGTCACATAGAGAGAGTCACAAAGAGAGAGTCACATAGAGAGAGACACATAGAGAGAGTCACATAGAGAGAGAGAGTCACATAGAGAGAGACACATAGAGAGAGACACAAAGAGAGAGACACAAAGAGAGAGTCACATAGAGAGAGACACATAGAGAGAGACACAAAGAGAGAGACACATAGAGAGAGAGAGTCACATAGAGAGAGACACATAGAGAGAGACACAAAGAGAGAGACACAAAGAGAGAGTCACATAGAGAGAGACACATAGAGAGAGACACAAAGAGAGAGACACATAGAGAGAGTCACAAAGACAGAGTCACATAGAGAGAGTCACATAGAGAGAGAGAGTCACATAGAGATAGAGAGTCACAAAGAGAGAAAAACAAAGAGAGAGTCACATAGAGAGAGACACATAGAGAGAGAGAGAGAGTCACATAGAGAGAGAGAGTCACATAGAGAGAGACACATAGAGAGAGTCACATAGAGAGAGAGAGTCACATAGAGAGAGACACATAGAGAGAGACACATAGAGAGAGTCACATAGAGAGAGTCACATAGAGAGAGAGACATAGAGTCACAAAGAGAGAGACACAAAGAGAGAGACACAAAGAGAGAGTCACATAGAGAGAGACACAAAGAGAGAGACAAAAAGAGAGAGTCACATAGAGAGAGACACATAGAGTCACAAAGAGAGAGACACAAAGAGAGAGTCACATAGAGAGAGACACATAGAGTCACAAAGAGAGAGACACAAAGAGAGAGACACATAGAGAGAGACACAAAGAGAGAGACACATAGAGAGAGTCACATAGAGAGAGACACAAAGAGAGAGACACAAAGAGAGAGACACATAGAGAGAGAGACACATAGAGAGAGACACATAGAGAGAGACACAAAGAGAGAGTCACATAGAGAGAGACACAAAGAGAGAGTCACATAGAGAGAGAGACACATAGAGAGAGTCACATAGAGAGAGAGACACAAAGAGAGAGTCACATAAAGAGAGAGACACATAGAGAGAGACACATAGAGAGAGAGACACAAAGAGAGAGTCACATAGAGAGAGAGACACAAAGAGAGAGTCACATAGAGAGAGAGACACAAAGAGAGAGACACATAGAGAGAGTCACATAGAGAGAGTCACATAGAGAGAGACACAAAGAGAGAGACACATAGAGAGAGTCACATAGAGAGAGTCACATAGAGAGAGACACAAAGAGAGAGTCACATAGAGAGAGACACAAAGAGAGAGTCACATAGAGAGAGAGACACAAAGAGAGAGACACAAAGAGAGTCACATAGAGAGAGACACATAGAGAGAGACACATAGAGAGAGTCACATAGAGAGAGACACAAAGAGAGAGTCACATAGAGAGAGACACATAGAGAGAGACACATAGAGAGAGACACATAGAGAGAGTCACATAGAGAGAGACACAAAGAGAGTCACATAGAGAGAGACACAAAGAGAGAGACACAAAGAGAGAGACACATAGAGAGAGTCACATAGAGAGAGACACATAGAGAGAGACACAAAGAGAGAGACACATAGAGACACAAAGAGAGAGACACAAAGAGAGGGTCATACAGAGAGAGGCACAAAGAGAGAGAGAGAGGCACAAAGAGAGAGACACATAGAGAGAGACACAAAGAGAGAGACACACAAAGAGAGAGACACATAGAGAGAGACACAAAGAGAGAGACACATAGAGAGAGACACATAGAGAGAGTCACATAGAGAGAGTCACATAGAGAGAGACACATAGAGAGAGACACAAAGAGAGAGAGACACATAGAGAGAGACACATAGAGAGAGACACAAAGAGAGAGACACATAGAGACACAAAGAGAGAGACACAAAGAGAGGGTCATACAGATAGAGGCACAAAGAGAGAGAGAGAGGCACAAAGAGAGAGACACATAGAGAGAGACACAAAGAGAGAGACACATAGAGAGAGACACATAGAGAGAGTCACATAGAGAGAGTCACATAGAGAGAGACACATAGAGAGAGACACAAAGAGAGAGAGACACATAGAGAGAGGCCCATAGAGAGAGACACAAAGAGAGAGACACAAAGAGAGAGACACATAGAGAGAGTCACATAGAGAGACACAAAGAGAGAGACACAAAGAGAGAGTCACATAGAGAGAGTCACATAGAGAGAGACACAAAGAGAGAGACACAAAGAGAGAGACACACACAGAGAGACACAGAGAGAGAGTCACATAGAGAGAGACACAAAGAGAGTCACATAGAGAAAGACACAAAGAGAGAGACACATAGAAAGAGACACATAGAGAGAGTCACATAGAGAGAGACACAAAGAGAGAGTCACAAAGAGAGAGACACAAAGAGAGAGTCACATAGAGAGAGACACATAGAGAGAGACACATAGAGACACATAGAGAGAGTCACATAGAGAGAGACACACAAAGAGAGAGACACATAGAGAGAGACACATAGAGAGAGACACATAGAGAGAGTCACATAGAGAGAGACACAAAGAGAGAGACACAAAGAGAGAGTCACATAGAGAGAGACACAAAGAGAGAGTCACATAGAGAGAGACACATAGAGAGAGACACAAAGAGAGAGACACAAAGAGAGAGTCACATAGAGAGAGAGACACATAGAGAGAGACACACAGAGACACATAGAGAGAGTCACATAGAGAGAGAGACACATAGAGAGAGAGTCACATAGAGAGAGACACATAGAGAGAGAGGGTCATACAGAGAGAGACACATAGAGAGTCACATAGAGAGAGACACATAGAGAGAGAGAGTCACATAGAGAGAGACACATAGAGAGAGAGGGTCATACAGAGAGAGACACATAGAGAGAGTCACGTAGAGAGAGACACATAGAGAGAGACACAAAGAGAGAGACACATAGAGAGAGTCACATAGAGAGAGTCACATAGAGAGAGTCACATAGAGAGAGACACAAAGAGAGAGACACATAGAGAGAGTCACATAGAGAGAGACACATAGAGAGAGACACAAAGAGAGAGTCACATAGAGAGAGTCACATAGAGAGAGTCACATAGAGAGAGACACAAAGAGAGAGACACATAGAGAGAGACACATAGAGAGAGACACAAAGAGAGAGACACATAGAGAGAGACACAAAGAGAGTCACATAGAGAGAGTCACATAGAGAGAGACACACAGAGACACAAAGAGAGAGACACATAGAGAGAGAGACACATAGAGAGAGACACAAAGAGAGAGACACAAAGAGACACAAAGAGAGAGACACATAGAGAGAGACACAAAGAGAGAGACACATAGAGAGAGACACATAGAGAGAGACACATAGAGAGAGACACAAAGAGAGAGACACAAAGAGAGAGACACATAGAGACACAAAGAGAGAGACACATAGAGAGAGACACAAAGAGAGAGACACAAAGAGAGAGACACACAGACAGAGACACAAAGAGAGACACATAGAGACACAAAGAGAGAGACACATAGAGAGAGACACAAAGAGAGAGTCACATAGAGAGAGACACACAGAGAGAGACACATAGAGAGAGACACATAGAGAGAGACACATAGAGAGACACATAGAGAGAGACACATAGAGAGAGACACATAGAGAGAGACACAAAGAGAGAGACACAAAGAGACACAAAGAGAGAGACACATAGAGAGTCATACAGAGAGAGACACAAAGAGAGAGACACAAAGAGAGGGTCATACAGAGAGAGACACATAGAGAGAGAGAGAGGCACAAAGAGAGAGAGGCACAAAGAGAGGGTCATACAGAGAGAGGCACAAAGAGAGAGAGAGAGGCACATAGAGAGAGAGGCACAAAGAGAGGGTCATACAGAGAGAGACACATAGAGAGAGAGAGGCACAAAGAGAGAGACACATAGAGACACAAAGAGAGAGACACATAGAGAGAGTCATACAGAGAGAGACACAAAGAGAGAGACACAAAGAGAGGGTCATACAGAGAGAGGCACAAAGAGAGAGACACATAGAGAGATACACAAAGTGAGGGTCATACAGAGAGAGGCACAAAGAGAGAGAGAGGCACAAAGAGAGAGAGGCACAAAGAGAGGGTCATACAGAGAGAGGCACAAAGAGAGAGAGAGGCACAAAGAGAGACAGAGGCATTCTGGCACAAAGAGAGAGGCACAAAGAGAGGGAGAGGCACAAAGAGAGGGAGAGGCACAAAGAGAGGGTCATACAGAGAGAGGCACAAAGAGAGAGAGGCACAAAGAGAGAGAGAGGCACAAAGAGAGAGAGAGGCACAAAGAGAGGGAGAGGCACAAAGAGAGGGTCATACAGAGAGAGGCACAAAGAGAGAGAGGCACAAAGGGAGAGGCACAAAGAGAGGGAGAGGCACTCTGGCACACAGAGAGAGAGGCACAAAGAGAGGGTCATACAGAGAGAGGCACAAAGAGAGGGAGAGGCACAAAGAGAGAGAGAGGCACAAAGAGAGGGAGAGGCACAAAGAGAGAGAGAGGCACTCTGGCACAAAGAGAGAGAGAGGCACAAAGAGAGGGAGAGGCACAAAGAGAGAGAGAGGCACAAAGAGAGGGAGAGGCACAAAGAGAGGGAGAGGCACAAAGAGAGAGAGAGGCACAAAGAGAGGGAGAGGCACAAAGAGAGAGAGAGGCACAAAGAGAGAGAGAGGCACAAAGAGAGGGAGAGGCACAAAGAGAGAGAGAGGCACAAAGAGAGAGAGAGGCACAAAGAGAGGGAGAGGCACAAAGAGAGAGAGAGGCACTCTGGCACAGAGAGAGAGGCACAAAGAGAGGGTCAAATAGAGAGTCAAATACATAAAGAGGGTCACATAGAGAGAGTCACATAGAGAGAGTCACATAGAGAGAGTCACATACATAAAGAGGGTCACATAGAGAGAGTCACACATAGATAGTCACATACATAAAGAGGGTCACATAGAGAGAGTCACACATAGATAGTCACATACATAAAGAGGGTCACATAGAGAGAGTCACATAGAGAGAGTCACATACATAAAGAGGGTCACATAGAGAGAGTCACACATAGAGAGTCACATACATAAAGAGGGTCACATAGAGAGAGTCACACATAGAGAGTCACACATAGAGAGTCACATACATAAAGAGGGTCACATAGAGAGAGTCACATAGAGAGAGTCACACATAGAGAGTCACATACATAAAGAGGGTCACATAGAGAGAGTCACATAGAGAGAGTCACATACATAAAGAGGGTCACATAGAGAGAGTCACATAGAGAGAGTCACACATAGAGTCACATACATAAAGAGGGTCACATAGAGAGAGTCACACATAGAGTCACATACATAAAGAGGGTCACATAGAGAGAGTCACACATAGAGAGTCACACATAGAGTCACATACATAAAGAGGGTCACATAGAGAGAGTCACATAGAGAGAGTCACACATAGAGAGTCACATACATAAAGAGGGTCACATAGAGAGATTCACATAGAGAGAGTCACACATAGAGAGTCACATACATAAAGAGGGTCACATAGAGAGAGTCACATAGAGAGAGTCACACATAGAGAGTCACATACATAAAGAGGGTCACATAGAGAGAGTCACATAGAGAGAGTCACACATAGAGAGTCACATACATAAAGAGGGTCACATAGAGAGAGTCACATAGAGAGAGTCACACATAGATAGTCACATACATAAAGAGGGTCACATAGAGAGAGTCACACATAGAGAGTCACATACATAAAGAGGGTCACATAGAGAGAGTCACATACATAAAGAGGGTCACATAGAGACAGTCACACATAGAGAGTCACATACATAGAGGGTCACATAGACAGTCACACAGAGAGAGTCACGAAGAGAGAGAGAGGGGGGGAGAAAATCACAGAGATAGTCACAAAGAAAGCAACAGAGAGAGTGAGAGAGAGAGTCACAAAGACAAGGCAAGACAAGACAAATTCTTTATTTCGAGGATACTAGATAAGCACTGGTGTGCTATTTTCACATCCAGTCCCCGCCCTGAATAGAATCTACACTACACAATACTAAATAAAATCAAAGCATGAAAGCATGGTGTTAGTAGAGATACTTAACAGGGAAGAAAAATAAAATAAAATAAAATAGAAACAAAACAAAACAAACAAAAAACAAACAAGCAAAAACCAAGAGGCAAGGCCTTCAAGACTCACTTGTGATACACTTGAAAAAAATAATCTATTCGTTAAAATGTATTCTGCATTTGTTATTATTATAAAGCTTCGGGTTAAAAAAAAAAAAAAAAAGAAAGAAAAAAAAAGCCCTGAAAACAGATTCGAATCCCGCGTGTTCGGGTGAGAAAAAACTGTCTTACTCATTACACTATCGTGGCTCCTTTACTGACGTTCAAAAATTTAACATTTAAACATGCTTTTTTAAGGGCGATAAATCGATTGCGATATTGGCAGTGAGAACGCTGTTTGAATCATATTATTCTGGTGTATCTTGGACATTCAAAAAATCTTTAAGGGCAATTAAAAATTCTTTTTAAGTCCGCGGTAAAGGAGACGTGGCTATCGCCGCAGTCACACTGCAAAATTTAGCCGTTTTCTCTGGATCTAGATAGATGTACAAGTTTAGTTACACCCGCCGAGAATGTACGACACGGTCGATTCAATTTCTCCTTTATGTTCATTCTAGTTTTATAGTTTTAAAGTTGATATGAATAATAACATGTAGAGCCAAGTACAAGTACTTCTAAACGTCGTATGAAGTGAAAAGGACTTCATTTTGAGAAAAGTCAAGACTGGAAATTTTTACGTTTCATCAAGGGTATAAACTCTCATGGCTTATTATTTTTAACTGTGAATTCCAACTGATTTTGTTGATCTTTTCATGGCAGTTTGGGGCATAATCCAGAAAGTGATGAGGCGTTCACAAATCTTTCTCTGAATGAATATTTAACGGTCTCCTTCTCCAACTTTCCATCACATGTTATCGTGTATTGTCGATTGAATATAGGATTGAACGGGCAGGTCAACAACTTAAAACAAAATGGCGTCCTTCGCGTTCACGAGGAATATGAGCACGCGCTTTGAATATGTATAAATATGTGTACGCAGTTGATTTTTGCCATGACCTTCAGGGCTCAGCCAATAGATCTATAAAGTAGTACTGATTCTAGTATTTTCCGAAAAAGACCACTTGGGCGAATGAACATAGTGAAAGCCCTGTACACAGACTAAAACATATAAGCTTTTTATGGAGTATAATTTCAAAATGTAATGTTTAAGATGAGAAAGATCAATTTAAAGCAAATTAACTCCCTAGCATTAATTAGATTAATTTCCTTTTTTTTTTTTACTATCTGCACCAAAGACATGCACCAGAAATATAATTTCCATGCTTAGCAAAAGAAGTTCCTGTTTGAACAAAAAATGATAAAATGACTGCTCTTGATGCCAAAGTGCCAAGTTTAGAGAATAAATAAATATAGATATAACAGTAAATTCAGTTTGCAAAAAATTTGGCTTTCATTTTTATGTTTTTGTGCCCATCCCAGAGGTGCAATATTGTTTTAAACAAGATGACTCGAAAGAACTGAATGTTTCCTATTTTTATGTCAAATTTGGTGTCACCTGACAAAGTATTTGCAGAGAAAATGGCAATGTTAAAGTTTACCACACACACACACACACACACAACCGAACACCGGGTTAAAACATACTCACTTTGTTTACACCAGTGAGTCAAAAACCAAACAAACAAACAAACAACCCACACACACACACACACACACACACACACACACACACACACACACACACCCACACACACACACACACACACACACACACACACACACACACACACACACACACACACACACACACACACAGAGCCAACAAGAGAGCCACGAAGAGTCACAAAGAACAGTGTCCTCCTCCAGGAAGTGAACTGAACACAGATAGAGAAGAGAGAAGGAGAGAGGGAAGAAGGGAGATGGAGAGAGGGAAGAAGAGAGATGGAGAGAGGGAAGAAGGGAGATGGAGAGAGGGAAGAAGGGAGAAGGAGAGAGGGAAGAAGGGAGAAGAAGACGGGAGATGGAGAGAGGAAAGAAAGGAGATGGAGAGAGGGAGATGGAGAGAGGGAAGAAGAGAGATGGAGAGAGGGAAGAAGAGAGATGGAGAGAGGGGAGAAGGAGAGAGGGAAGAAGAGAGAAGGAGAGAGGGAAGAAGGGAGATGGAGAGAGGGAAGAAGAGAGATGGAGAGAGGGAAGAAGGGAGATGGAGGTGTAAAACCTTCACTGTTCAGCTACCTGACAACTGAATGCTTTACTCAGACAATGATAGTTGAAGCAGCTGGAGATGGGGGTGGGGTGTGTGTCGGGGGGTCGGGGGGGGGGGGCTGAAGCATGAGGAAGAATTGGGTTCACAACTTGAACAGTGTCACAAACTTTCAGTCATCAGCCTTCAGGCAAACACTGTCTCCGACAATTGGCTGCCTGGTTATGTAACTACTTCTCTCTCTGTGTGTGTGTGTGTGTGTGTGTGTGTGTGTGTCTCCACTCCCCGTCTGGTCTCCAGTCTCCCTGTCTACACCCTTCCTCCCTCCCCCAAGGCACTGAAGACTACTTGAAACAGACCCCATAGAAGTAAAAGGTGCTACTTCCCATTGCAGATGAAAGGAACTGACCTAACCCAATCAAGCCCCCCTTTTCCCCCAGGCCCACAGAGGATCCCAACAATGAAACTGGCTTGTCAGGGAAAGACCTCAACAGCTGGAAAGTGAAGGACCATTAAGGTAGACAGCCAGAAAGAAAGACACTACGTGTGTGTGTGTGTGTGTGTGTGTACGTGTGTGCGTGTACGTGTGTATGTGTGTGTGTGTGTGTGTGTGTGTGTGTACGTGTGCGTGTGTGGGTGTATGTGTGTGTGTGTGTGTGTGTGTGTGTGTGTGAAATGAATGGAAATCTGATACGGGAACAAGCAGAAAATCACCACTCTTTTTTTTTCTTTTCTTTTTTTTTCTTCTTTTTTTTTCAGCTGTACCGAAGAAGAACAAAGAGCATAGCATCATAAACATTTTAGGAGCAGAAATTCCCCAGGAAAAAAAAAAAGGCGAATTATTTCCCCAGGATATCTCAAAGAAGACAACTGTCATTGTTGGTGTACCTTGTCCCGCTCTTTACTGGGTAAAGCGGAAAGGGGATTCCCCCACCCCACCCCCCCACCCACCCCCCCAAAAAAGAGTTCTGATACTGTAGTTTAGTACGGCTGGAGGCTACTACTGTAAAAGTATGCCAACTGTCGTTTCTTCACCCATCACTCCACTACTACCACTATACTGCCCGTCGTTATCTCAGAGAGGGGGTGGGTGGTGTGATAAGGGGGGGGGGGTGTGGATGGGCATGTATGTGTACGTATACATAATTACACCCATGGTATGACGGGCGCAATAGCCGAGTGGTTAAAGCGTTGGACTTTCAATCTGGGGGTCCAGGGTCCAGGGAGTATGGCTGTCTACATGGCGGGGAGGGGGGGGGGAACGGTCATACACGTAAAAGCCCACTCGTGTACATGGTAGTTGCAGCCCATGAACGCATAAGAAGATACCTATATATGTTTGCATGCATTTAATTCAAAGGTTTTTAACGATGAGTAATATCCTGTCTGTATGCATATATGTAAGTACATGCCCTTTCACTTCCAGCTCATGATATGAATACAGATGGTGTGTTTGCTTGCTGGGGGGTTTTCCGCGGGACGGTTGGCCCTCGCTGCTTTGTTTGTCGACCAAGTTCAGTCTTGCTGTGCTTTGTTTGTCGACCAAGTTCAGTCTTGCTGTGCTTTGTTTGTCGACCAAGTTCAGTCTTGCTGTGCTTTGTTTGTCGACCAAGTTCAGTCTCGCTGTGCTTTGTTTGTCGACCAAGTTCAGTCTTGCTGTGCTTTGTTTGTCGACCAAGTTCAGTCTTGCTGTGCTTGTGCCCCAGTGTTGATGCTTCTCGTTCTCTCTCTGTTGACTTCTTTCTCCACCACACGTTTAGTATTCATTTTCTTCACTTTATTCATATCTCAGCTTAGTTTTGTTCAAAACTCATGTATGATCACGTCTTAACTTCTACTTATGATGACATCCGTCACATATTCAGTATGTACATGTATCAGGACAGGACTTTATATCAGATTTTCTTGTTGTCCTGTTCATCGATATCTGTGTTGTATTGTGACATAATCCAAATAAAATACTGTTTTAACAAAGTAAGGGTGAGGGGAGAGGGTGTTATCAGCGATCAGTTCAAGCTGACAGAAACCAAGGCACAAACTTTGTTTAGCATTAAGGATTTTCAGAAGTCTACTCTAATCCCACAGGATCAGGGAGCAGTGTTTACGCTGAACAAATATTGCGCTCACACAACCTTGCCCAATACAGCACTGTGCAAACGAAGTGTTCAACACATAACAGGTGGACTGCTGTCACTGATGACCAGAAAAGACTGACTGACTGACTTCTTCTTTGTGGGCCCACGTTCACTGGTACAGTATGTACACGAGTGGTTAACAAACAGTAAAGAGTGGTAACTCTCTCCGTTCACAAGGTACACAACTTCAAGTCAGTGCTGCTTACGCTACCGATTCAGCCAGCACAAAGGTTTTTTTTTACGTGTATAACTGTTTTTACCACGCCATGTAGGCAGCCATACTCCGTTTTCGGGGATGTGCTTGTTGGGTATGTTCTTGTTTCCATAACCCACCCGAACGCTGACATGGGTCACAGGATCTTTAACGTGCGTGTTCGATCTTCTGCTTGCGTATACACACGAAGGGGGTTCAGGCACAAGCAGGTCTGCACATTATTTATGTTGACCTGGGAGATCGGAAAAATCTCCAAACCTTCGAACCCGGGACCCTGAGATTCAAAGTCCAACGCTTCAGCCACTCGGCTATTGTGCCCGTCGCGGACTCCCTGAAGCTGATTGCACCATGCTCTTCCGAAGGGAGTGACACTATCCGTCCCTTTGTGTGTGTTTGAGGGCCTTCCTCTCTCTCACCGTATCACGCAACGTTCCCCTGGAGGGAGTGACACGACTGCCTTGCTTTGTTTGCCTTTGAAGGCCTTTCTGATTCTCACACACACACACACACACACACACA
>NC_134881.1:55876522-55884022 GCF_041734735.1 Babylonia areolata | reverse complement strand
GTGTCGAGGCGTTTGAAGACTACGAGAGTCGCTACTGAGCAGGCTCTGATGCAGACAACAGACGTGGCAGCAGTCACAGTGTCGGAGTTGCAGTCACGTTCCTTGTCCGTGAAACACGTGCTCCACGATCATTGTTATTCTCCTGACTGGGCCACCACCTCCCTCACACACTTACACTCCGCCTCCCTCAGCTCTGAGGAGGAATCGTTGGAGGCATTAATTGGTGAGTCGATTTTGTTCTCTCTCTCTCTCTCGCTCTCGCTCTATCTGTTGTCATTCTAGGTCCAAAATTATTAGCCGAGACAACAAAACCGCAAGATGCAAATCATTTCTATGTTGCCAAAAATGTCATTGAATTATTTCTTCTCATACAGGTCAGTGTGTGGCCGCATTTTCGCTTTAACACTGAACAGACACTCTGCGAAAATAGCGGTGTTGTGTATAAATTCTGTTTGTTCGTGCTGTTTCTATTGTGTGTTTTTGGGGGGACGGGGGGGGGGGGGGGTGTTTGTTTTTGTTTTATTTGTTTGTTTTGTTTTTGTTTTTGTTTTTTGTTGTGTTGTTTTTTTGTTTTTGGCGCCTGCACTGCTCATTGCATTTTTTCTGTAGTGGTATGATTGTCTTTTGTCAGTATCCATGTGCCCATGTTTTTGTGTTTTTTTGGAGGTTTTTGTTTTTTTTGTTTTTGTTTTTAATAGTTTCACTGTTCACTGTTCACTATAAACTACAAAGTAAGCCCGGGCGACCCAAAGTTGGTCTTTTGATGTCAGTGTGCAGTGTATTGACTCACACGTGCGGTCTGGTGTTGAGAAACATTTTCTTCCGTTGTGCCCTCTCGTCTCTGTACACTCTTGATTCATTGTATACCCTGATGCCACGTGCAAACTAGCACAATGAAAGATTCACTGCCGCACAGGAGACCAACCAGACGATGAACAAACAGACTTTAGCAGTTTGTTTCAGTTTCAGTAGCTCAAGGAGGCGTCACTGTGTTCGCACAAATACGCTACACCACATTTAGCAGTGACGGCTAAATTGGTGGCAACTGAAAGGAGGAAGAAAGCAGTATCCTGACTGTATTTTTTCCTCTGTAAGGCATGGCCTCGATCGTTGTAAAAAGGGTCAGGGTCGACAAGGGAGACAACACTAGCCATGCGGAAAATGGGACTGGGGAGGGTGGGAACGGAGAGAGGGTGGGGGGTGGGACTTTTTTCTTTTCTTTTCTTTTTTCTTTTCTTTTTTTTTTCTTGCCAATAGCTCACCCAGTTACAAATCTTGTTTCCCTTTAACTCCTCTGTTCCATAGGCGTAACAGGGTTTTTTTCTCTCCCCTCCCCCCCCCCTCCCCCTTTGTTTTTTTTGTATTTTGTTTTTTTGTTTTTGTTTGTTTGCTTTTTTATTTTAGGGGAGTGTAGATTTAGGAGAGAACATCCTGTTTACGTTTTGTGGCTGTTACGCCGAGGAGGACAGTGCAGTAATTGACACGCCCCCCTCCCCCTTCATTATCTTCCCCAACTGTTTTCTAGCCCCCACCCCCTTAGCCGCCCCCCTCCGCCTCCACCACCCCACCACCACCCACTGACAGTCACACACTTGTCCGTGTCGAGTGGTTGATGGTTTGTTGACAAAAGGTTGGCTGCGCTGTAAACCAGGTGTTGGAAGGAAAGAACGGGGGGGCTGGGGGGGGGGGGGGGGGGGCTGAGGGGGTGGGTGAGGTTGGCTTCTTTCGTTTGGAAGCTCCAGTAAAAGATAGGAACGTTTTTCCTCCTGAGATTTAACCTTTCTTCCTGTCTCTCGCCCTCCGTCCCTCTCCACCACACTCTCTCTCCCTCTCCCTCTTTCTCTTTCAAAACTGACTTTGGTTTAAACAGTATTTTATTTTGGGGAAAAAAACTGACCTTGGCTCAATCGCTACAAGAAACAAAACCGATAGTTCATGCGCGCGCGCGTACACAGTCACGCACACACGAACACATACACACACACACACACACACACACAGTGGGGAAGTGGAAGGCTGGGGGAAGGGGGTGGTGGGGGACAAAGTACAGCGTTTCATAGTGCAGGCCTGTCGCTGATTGAAGATGACTATCAGACTGTGGTACACGTGCGTTCTTTTCGTTGTGAACGCCCGGTTGTCAATTGCGGAGAGGGTGGACAGTGGTGGCGGCGGGACAGTCAATGCCGCCCTGCCACTGTGTCATCCAGTACGAAGCCATTACAGCCATTGATCTTGTATTGTGCGAAGCCATTACAGTCATTGATCTTGTATTGTGTAAATCATTACACAGTCATTGATCTTGTATTGTGTGAAGCATTACACAGTCATTGATCTTGTATTGTGTGAAGCCATTACACAGTCATTGATCTTGTATTGTGTAAATCATTACACAGTCATTGATCTTGTATTGTGTAAATCATTACACAGTCATTGATCTTGTACAGTGAGACTGGGCCGACACTCCAGAGAAGGCCGGTAATGGGGGTGATGGGGTGGGTGGGGCAGGGGGGAGGGGACAGGTGGGCAGGGGGAGGGGAGGGGACAGGTGGGCAGGGGAGACAGAGAGGAAAGGGCGTTTCACAAAGTGACAGTTTGTCACGTGAGCAGACTTGGTTGTTTCTCCCCCTCAACCTTTCACTTTCTCAGTTTGGGTGTTTGTGGAAGTATAGTAGTGGTTTTTGGTTTTGTTGGTTTGTGTGTGTTTGTGTGCTGGTTTGTTTTTTGTTGTTGTTGTTTTTTGTTTTGTTTTTGTTTTGTTTTTTTGTTTTTAGGGGGGGGAGGGGTGGTTTTTTTGGGTTTTTTTTGTTTTTGTTTTTTTGTTTTGTTTTTTCTAAGTACTATAGTTTATACTATTAATCTCTGTGTGTGCGTGCGCGCGCGCGTGGATGTGTTTGTGCGTGTGCGTGTCAACACGAATGCTACAATATCCTCTACTGTTTTGTTTTTTTTAACCAACAGAAAACGTGGATCTGGACGTGGACTTCCTGCAAGGGACCATGGACAGCCACGACCAGCTCTTCGCAGACGTTCTCTACGACAACGACGACGACGCTTCGTCGGAGAAGAGCGAACCCGTCTCGAACAGCGGCTCCTGCTTCGGTGACGTTGCGGCGCCGCAGTGCTGCGCGCAGTGCGGGAGTTGCAGCGGCGCCCAGCTGCCCAGCGGCGTGTGCCAGAAGACCGTGACGGGGAGCGGGGGCACGAGCGGCAGCCTAGCGCACGTGCATCGCGAGCCGTGGCGCGGGATCTTCACGATGGCGGGGTCTGGCGCCGACAACACGCAGCTGAGCACGTGGCGGAGGTCCGGCCGGGCGGTGAGGAGACTTGCCACGTCGTCGTTCTCCCAGGGCAACGGCTGCTGTGGGCAGGCTGGGTCTCCTCCGTGTGGGGTGCTGACGGAGGCGGGGATGGTTCCTCGCGGGCCGTGTGGTGAACAGGTGGTGGTGACGTGGCAGAGTGACGTGAGGGTGAGGGTGGAGGAGGCTCAGCCCGAGTTCAGCTCACGGGGGGAGGAGCTGACGGAGAAGGCGGTGTTGGAGCGGCTGGCCCGCTGCTTGCCGGACGATTGCTTGAAGAGCAGCCAGCAGGTGGCTTCTGGTCGTTGTCAGTCCGCGTTCTATTCATCATCATCATCAGTCTTCGACACTGCGGACACCATGCTGGAAGGAAGTGGTTTGCTGACGCCGTGCGTGGGTCACGTGGACGGAAGTGACATGGCGTTGTGTGCAGGCACGCAGAACGTACAGGTCAAGGAGGAGGAGGAGCGTGACGTCGTCAGCTCGGTGGCCCGCGAGCTGCCTGCTGAGCCACATTCGTCCTTCCTGCTCACTGCCCCGATTACCCCCTTGTACAGCCAGAATGGGGGGCACCTCGCCGGGGGGATGCTGCCCCCCTCACCCTGTCCCTCAGGCTGGGGGGAATGCTGGGACAGCGCCATGGACACCACCCCCTCCTCCTCGCCGCTGTCCTCCTCCCTTCCCCATCCAGGGGAGACCACTAGCCTGCCACTGTCCCCGCCTCTGTCTCCCTCCGAGGAGAGTACCGTCCCCTTACCCCTGCTCCGTCTGGTCTCCCCTGCTCCCCCGACCCCCCTCTCCCCTGCTCCCCCGACCCCCCTCTCCCCTTCACAGCACTCCTCCGTCCTCAGCCCCTCAGAAGACGAAGACGTGGTGGTGACCCTGTTGGCTGCAGGCGATGTGACTGGTAAGGGAGAGCACTGCTACAAGCAAGGTTCACGCGGCGGCGAGTCGGGGTCGGGATCTGGCCGGAGCAGTGTGTGTTCCAGTGTGGACGGAGTTGAGGACGAGGCGGCCGTGGTGAGGGCCGGCGGCTGGCATTTGAAGGGGGCTGAGGCTGAGGAGGAGGACTGCGTGTGTCTGAAGGAAGGAGGCCTGTTGTCGTCCAGGGTGGTGATGGTGAACCCTGTGGTGCCGCTGTCGCCCTTGCCGATCCAGTTTCGCCGCTGTGTTTAGAGGCGTTGTCCACTTGATCTTTTTACATTGCATCTTTGTTTCTGTAATTTGTCGTTAACACGAGAGAAATTTTCTGTACTTGTTTATGCTGTTTTTTGTTTTGGTAGTTGAAATGGTATTTTTCTTGGTGGTTGTAATTTGTTTTGGTAGTTGAAATGGTATTTTTCTTGGTGGTTGTAATAGATTACTTCTTTTTTTTCCTGTCTTGATCGCTGAAATAGAGAATTTTCAGACTTTTTTTTTTTTTTTTTTTAAATTTTTTACGGTGGTTGGAATAGAAAATTTTTAGTTGGTTTTTATTTCCTGGCCGTAATTCAGGTGTGTTTTTTTTCTTGATAAAGAAATTTTCAGGTGTATTTGTGTTTGATTTTCTTCCCCTTCATCTTCTTTGTTATAGTTGTAGAAATTCGGAACTTTCGGATTTATGCATTTTCATCTCACGATGATGATGAATTAAGTAATGTTTTATTCTTCTCTTTTCTTTCTCTTTTTCCTCTTTTCTTCTTTTCTGCATTGGTCATAGAAATTTTGAATTTTGGGGGTTTATGCAATAACAGCTAAGACGCGATGGCATATTGAGATTTTTTGTTTGTGTGTGTGTTTCTCTATCTTGGTAGAAGACAGTGCGGTATTCAGCTGGAAGAAGAAGAGCAACAATGCCTTGATTTGGTTCAACCTCCCTTCACCCCATGCCTACCCCCACCTGTGGACTTGTAGTTCACAACCCCACTCCCCACCCCTCTCCTTAGTTCGACGCCCTCTCAGGCTTCTTCAGGCGGTTGGTTTCCGCTGGCATCATAAATATGTAGTGTGTTTCTTGTGGGAAGTGTGCGCTTTGTTTTGGGAGGTGCTTTTCTTTCTTATAATGTATGTGCGTGTTTGCGATTTTGGTGGTTGATTTTGTATGTGTGTGTGTGTGTGTGTGTTGTTTTGTCCTTGAGTGTGTGTGTGTGTTTTGTCCTTGATTTTTGTAGTGTGTATGTGTGTGGTTTTGGTGCCTGATTTTGTTGCGTGTGGTTTTGATGCTTAATTATGTGTGGGGTGTGTGTGTGGGGGGTGGGGTTGGTGTTTGTTTTTCTATTCTGTATGTGTGTGTGGTTTTGGTGCTTACCTTAACGCTCAATGATGTGTTCTCTGCATGCCCTCCATCCCCCCATCCCCACATACACCCTTGTCCTGTCCATTGACACCTTGGTGTCCATGGTGTTACGTCTGTGATACAAAACGCTAGTGTTAAAGAAAATTCCCCCTTTGTTGACTGATGTCAGCTTGTCCTTCGTTCAGGTGACACGGTGTGTCATTTATGTTGATGGTTGCTCTTTTTCTGTAGTGATAGTGAATGTGTTTATATCAATGGCTCTTTAAGATGACGCGGTGAGCGGTTTAATTTTGAATATTTACTGTTAAGATGATAAAGTAAATGCTTTGTTTACGGCTCAAATGTTAATATGAAACAGATGTTGACGGTTTATTTGTCCAGGTGACGCATCCAACGATTTGTAAAGTGTTTTATATTCAGATGATGAATTGATTATTGTTTGTTAACAAGATAGAGATTAATTTATGTTGTGCTCATTGTTGGATGAGGCAGTGAGTCATTTATAATGTCAGTGGCTCATTGTTTCGGTGACACAGTAAAATGATTTAAATGTGAGGGGAATAAAACACGTTGTTTCGATGATAGATCTGATTTTAAATGCGCAATGAGTCCTTATTTTTGTGTTGTGACACGGGTAACATTTTCAGTGTTCATTCATGTGGTATCGTGAACGGTTGGCGTTGTGACATCTTAGCCATGTAAGGGACAGGAGAAGCAGGTGGGGATGGTTGTTGTGGGTGTGTGGGTGTGACATGTGGAGTTGCTGCAATGACTCCAGACTTTCTGTTGTTGTTGTTTTTCGTTTGTTTGTTTGTTACCGAGCCAAACAAGGCTGTGATAATAAAACATCCTAGCTGGACACTTGGGGTTTTTTTTCTCTGGTCTGCATGTTTGGAGAGAGAGAGAGAGAGAGAATGACTGCTTGTGACTGCGAAAGCGTATACATGTGAGTTGGGATTCAAACCACGTATTTCTCTCTCTCTCTCTCTCTCTCTCTCTTGCACGCACGCACGCACACACACACACACACACACACTCTCACGTGCTCACACATTCTCTGTTTCTCTCCTTTCCCCGCCCCCCTCACTCTCTCACACACACACACACTCTCTCTCTCTCTGTCTCTCTCTCTGAAGCCCAGTTTCTTCTAAGGTTCGTGATACACTGGCGACGTGTGGTTTCTTTTTCGGATGGGGAAAATGCAGGTGGGTTGTGTTCACTCTTTTAGAAAGTTGTTTAAACAAATACTTGTCGATTGTGGTTGGCAAAAGTGGAATAGTCACATTAATGATAGCGACAGATCTTAAAGTACAGAAAATTTAAAACCAGTCATAACATAGAATCTAATTAGATATGCAAGGTGTATACATATATGCTAACCAGATTTCAAATTGGAATTTGATATTGCGGTACATAGTTTCAGATACAAAGAACACAATGTGAATATGATGAAATGCCCTTTATGCAGAAATCCCACTGAGACTGAGGTTCATTTTGAACCTCTGTTGTCCTGCCCTTGATGATCTTAGATTTCAGGTTATACCAGCCAAGTATTATAAAAACCCAAGTGACTTGAAACTTTCATTTCTCTCTCTCTCTCTCTCTCTCTCTCTGCACACACTCTCTCTCTCTCTCTCTGCACACACACTCTCTCTCTCTCTCTCTCTCTCTCTCTCTCTCTCTCTCTCTTTCTCCACCCACCCACTCTCTCTCACGTACACACACACACACACACACACACACACACAAGCTCAATCTGCAACAGATGTGGGGACCAGCTGGTGGCGGCATCCAGCCTGATGCCAGCCCAGCCCAGCCGATAATCCACTCGACACCATTGTGAGCACTTCGGCGGGATTCGGGCTAATCCCTTTGATCTGAAAATCTGCTAACACGTATTTGCTCAGTGTTGTATCGGGGATTGAT
The DNA here is from genome assembly GCF_041734735.1 of Babylonia areolata. Taxonomy (NCBI): domain Eukaryota; kingdom Metazoa; phylum Mollusca; class Gastropoda; order Neogastropoda; family Buccinidae; genus Babylonia; species Babylonia areolata. The sequence goes on along the minus strand of NC_134881.1, from coordinate 55,876,525 downwards.
TTA